>NW_017670444.1:203651-323794 GCF_001879085.1 Nicotiana attenuata
GGGGGGGGGGGGGGGCCTTACAGGGTTGGAAAAGGATATGCAGCCACCGATAAAAGCATTAGTATAAAGTGCTAATCTTGAATGCTCAAATTCATAATTAGACACTTTAGACTAAAGATGGTTGTTAAAGTAAGTGTTTTTTATGAATATTCTTTTGTTTAAGTACTTTAGCATTATCAGTTTGTTATTGCTGATGTTGTTCTTAGACTCGTTTTTAACATTTATTAACTTAATTGTTTTACATTGGGATTCACAATATGACACATAAAATTCACTTCTCTTTTAAAAAATTTGTTATCTATAGACTATAGGGATAAGTACATAAAAGAGTGCAGTGGCAGAATGTTTTCTTGTCCTCTTTTGCCTGGTGATTTGAGCTGTTTTGGGATTAAAAAATAATAGGGGCCATAACTGATTTAGAAAAAAATATTGGCTGTACAGTATGGGCAACAAATTATTACTGAAATAAAGAAATAAGTTAATAAATAGGAAAATTAACTATTAGAAAAATATTTTTTTAAAAACTTTGTTGTTGTTGTGGGTGGGTGGGGGGTGGGGGTGGGGGAGTAGAGTGGAGAGAGAATTTAAAGTGTTTTTTCTCACATTGGAGAATAGTGCTGTCGTCGTTTAATCAACAAATACTTGAAAATGACATTTTTAAGATTGGTAGGAATGATTTTGTTTTAGGAAATTTTTATTTAATCAATTAAGATTCTAAAGTTAGTTATATCAGTTGTATTTTAGTTTCTTATTACGAAAGAAAAAGTTTTACTCCCTCGGGTCACTTTTTGTCACGACCCAAAATCCACTGAGGGTCGTGATGGCGCCGGACACCACCGTCAGGCAAGCCAACCAAATTACTTAATTAAATTCTCGTTTAAATACTCTTGAAATCTATGATTTTCCTCCAAACTTACAAATAAAAAAAAAGATAATCGCTTCAATTCAAATTAAATGATAAGCAATTAATACAAAATACTTCATAACCATCCCAAAACCTGGTGTCATAAGTACATGAGCTTTTTCTAAGAATTTGAATAAAGTACAACAGCTGTCCGGAACACAAATGGACAGAGAGTAAATACAATTCTGAGAGAGACTATACTAGCTGCGGGTCGCCTCGAGGAAATACAGCTCACCTAGTCTCCGGGTCGCCCGTGCTGCTACGCGCAATGGGCCAATAGAAATACCTGTACCTGTGCAACAAAATGCACAGCAAGTGTAGCATGAGTACGAAAATAACGTGTACTCAGTAAGTATCCCGCCTAAGCTCGAAGAAGTAGAGACAAGATGGCAACTTCGACACTTACTAATGGTCAAATAATAATATTATTAAAGCGATCACTCACGAATTTATTAAGGACAGCAGTAGATTCAAATGAATTACTAAATAGGTAAAAGTTCCTCTTTTATTAAAAAGTCTCCGGATTCATAATCCATTAATTAACAATTTCTCAAGTCGGGGAGAGCAGATGGCAATATCAATAAATCTCAAGACAAGCAATTCAAACATGCGCAACTCATGCCGGGGTTGTACGGCCCGATCCAACATAAACGTAAAATGTGCATTGCCGAGGGTCGAGCGGCCCGAACCATAGATGCATCTATTACCCTGCGCGAATCATACATGCGACGCGGTCAAATTTAAATAAACAATCACCCTACTCGCGTACCATACATGCGACGCAGGTACACATAGAAATACATGCTCAAACAGCAAATTAAATTTTACGGGGAGCATTTATCCCATTAGAAGCCAATTTCTCTTTTAATGATTTAAGAAAATAAAGTTTAATCCTCTTAGAAATTCAGTTACCAATTCGATAGGATTTAAGAAATTCAACTGTCAATAAGATTATAATTATTCCAAGTATAGCATGCTTTTGGGTCCTAGACTACCCGGATTTACACATATTAGTAGCTAGGCACGGACTCTCGTCACCTCGTGCGTACGTAGCCCCCACAAATAGGAGCACATAACCAATTATTTCACCTATGGGGACAATTCCCTCTTACAAGGTTAAAAAGGAGACTCACCTTGCTCCGAAGATCCATAACCGGCATTCCACGCCCTTCCGAAGACTTGAATCGATGCTAAATGCTCCAAAACTAGCCAATGATTATGCAAATCCATTAATATACGATAAACTACTCATATTAATCCAATTTATAACAATTCCTAACCCCGATCGAAAAGTTGACAAAAATGCCGTCAGGCCCACGTGCCCGGATTCCAAAAATTTTTGAAGATTAAGCTTACCCATAACCCCTCGAACTCAAATATATAATTTATTCTCAATTTCATACCCAAATCGTGGTCAAATTCCAAGAATATCAATTTTCTAGGTAATCCTCAAACCCCCAAACTTCTACCAATTTACATGCTAAAATCCATACATAATCGATATATTTAACTCAAGATAGGTGGGATTAGCTTACCTTATCGTTGATGATGAAAACCCCCTCTTGAAACTCTCCAAGAATCGCTAGGGGTGTGCATTCGAATCGGTTTATCGATAAATCGAATCGATTATTTGTTATCGAAATCGAAATCGAAAAAATCGAAACCTTATTGAAACGATAACGATAAGCATATGTACAAATCGATAATCGATAAGTAATTATCGATAAGGGTCAAAATCGAATCGATAAATCGAATGCACATCGTACGAACCCCTAACCTTTCGTTAAACCTTTCGTACGTTAAGTTTACCCGTTTAAGGGTTTAGTTAGTTACGAAAGTTTAAAGTAAGTAAAACGGTTACCCTAACCTTTACGTAAATTTCGTTTTTAATTTACTTACCCGTTTTACTTTACCGTCCTTTAACCCTAAATTTTTTCGTTTTAAACGACGGGAAAACGTTAATTTTTAACCTTAAGTTAAGTTTACGTTTTTCCCGGGTAAAGGTCCTAAAGGTACCCTTTTACCTTTAACCCCTTAACGTTCCTTTACCCTAAGTCCCTTACCCTATTATTTCCTCTACCACATTTAAGGAATGATCATATTTAAAGATCAAGGGAATGAAGTTCAAATTAATGGAAAACAGAATTAGCCGTGATGATGTGTTTTGCTTTTTTTTTTTTTTATACCGTTGGAGTGTTGGTGGCATACATTTGATCCCTTACTTTAGTTTTGTTGCATGTGCTTGTTGACACAATTTTTATATTATAAATGGTGTTCGTCTTATTTTAGCTTCTTTTTGTCCATATTAGTTAGGCGCGTTTATAGCGATATACTTTCCGTGGAATCCCGCAAATTTTCTTATTGGTGTAATCGATAACCGAATCGATAAGCCCCCAAAATCGATAAATCGAAATCGAAAAAATCGAAACCTTATTGAAACGATAACGATAAGCATATGTACAAATCGATAATCGATAAGTAATTATCGATAAGGGTCAAAATCGAATCGATAAATCGAATGCACACCCCTAAGAATCGCCCAAGCCAAGAAAATATGAGAGAAAATGGTAATCGATTTTAAAAGAACCATTCTGCCTCCGGCACTTCCGCACCTGCGGTCCTTTGACCGCTTCTGCGATTCCGCAGGTGCGGCACTTCTACCGCTCCTGCGGTTCTCTCACCAGGCCCTCTTTTCCGCTTCTACGACTCTACCGCCACTGGTGCGGTCCCGCTTCTGCGGCTGCATGACCGCATCTGCGGTCCCTTCACTTCTGGTCCAAAACCGCATCTGCGGCTCCTCTGGCCACTTCTGCGGCTCCGCACCTGCGGCCCAAGTCTCGCAGGTGCGGTTATACCAGCAACTAGCAGCTTCAGCCTTTTAAAAATTTCGTTTTCGATCCATTAACCACCCGGAATCCACCCGAGGCCCACGGGACCCCAACCAATCATACCAACCAGTCCCAAAACATATTACAGACTTGCTCAAGGCCTCAAATCATGTCAAACAACGGTTAAACCACGAATCGACCTCCAATCCAAACTTTATGAACTTTAGAATTTCAAACTTCTACTTTCGATGTTTAAACCTATCAAATCACGTCCGATTGACTTCAAATTTTGCGCACAAGTCATATTCGATATTACGGACCTACTCCAACTTTCAGAATCGGATTCCGACCCCGATATCAAAAAGTCCACATCCGGTCAAACCTCTAAAAAACCTTCAAATTTCTATCCTTAGCCAAATGGCTCAAAAATGCTCCACGGACATCCGAATTCACTTCCGATCGCGCTCCCAACTCCAGAATCACCATACGGATCTACTCCAGACTCGGAATCCCAAACGAATATCGATAACACTGAAGTGCATTTCAACCCAAACTTATAAAATTTCTTCCAAAATGCTAACTTCCACAATAGGCGCCAAAACGCTCCCGGGTCACCCAAAATCCGATCCGGGCATACGCCCAAGTCCGAAATCATCATACGAACCTGCTGGAACCTTCAGATCCCGGTTCCGAGGTCGTTTACTCTAAAATCCAATCCTAGTCAATTCTCTCAACTTAAAGCTTCCGAAATGAAAATTTCCTCTCCAAGTCAACTCCGAACTTCCCGAAATTTAATTTCGACCATGCGTACAAGTCATAATGCCTGAATTGAAGGTGCTCATGGCCTCGAACTGCTGAACGGCGCGCTAGGGCTCAAGACGACCGGTCGGGTCGTTATACTTTTACTTTGCACGTTTTGACTTTTCACGCCCCTTAAGAAATAATAAATGAAATGCATAATTTACCATGATACCCATATTAATTGATTTAAGAAAATAATTTGAAATGAGTAATAAATACTGTGGTAAAACATGAAAAAAATTGTTGCCTTCTCTTGATATGCGTAAAGTGCCAAACATAAGTAAATATCTATTTTTAGTATACATACCAAGTAAAAGTGATCGGAGGGAGTAATTTCTTTCAAATTAGTGTGAAATCAACTTATTTGATAATAATAATAATAATGATAGTAACAACAATACTATCGATGACAACAACAATTGACATCCGAAAACGTGGCTCTTAAATTACATATCGCATCAAGAGTCAATTTATATGGACGATGGTAAATGCTATAGACTTCTAAATTTTGCTTATTTAAAAAAAAATTAAAACAATTATTCAAAATATTTTTTGTGAAAAGTCGTTTCTGTTTCAAAAAAGCTACTTCTACTCTAAAAAATTATTTTTGTTTTTATTCAAAATTATTTTTTTCCTTCTAAAAGTTTAGCCAAATATTTAACGTTAAGAAAATAATAGCCCAAAATAACCAAAAAGAAGCTTGACCAAATGGCTAAAAAAAACAAAAAAGAAAAAAGTGACCAATGTTTTCAACAAAGAATGCATTTTTGAAACCCTAGGTCAAACTTTGAGTAAATGTACTCCATCTTCAAAAGTTCAAAATTAAATTTCGACTTTCTTTCTTTTTTGAATTATTAAAATCAATGTTTTCTATTTTACTTTCTAAAATTATTTAAAAAGATTATTCTGAATAACTGGAATAAATCAAAAGCAAGAGAAGGATAAAAGGCAAGAAGGAAATTGAAAATAAATTATGAAAAATTGGAGAGGCTTCACCGACAGATAACAAGGTAGTATATCTTCCATTATAAACTTATGGCATAAAAATAAGGCATATGCTATGGTCTCCTGGCCCACAAAATTCCCCATCCTTTGTATTTCAAGTGCACATTTTTTATTTCTTCAGCTGTCGGTGCCAACTTAATTATTACAAGTTTCTTGCTTCTTTCACTTCTTCATTATTATTACTATTTCCTTTCCTCAGTGGGCGTTTTGGACATAAGTATTTAAAATTCCGTAAAAGGTAAAAAAAAAAAAAAAATTCAAGTTAAAATGATATTTAAAAATTAAAGTATTTCTGGACATGAATATATTTGGAGCTGTTTTTAAATTTTTGTGAGTGAGATGAAGTAAAAATTTTGAAAAATAACTTTTTGGAGTTTTTCAAATTTTTTAAATATTCCGAAATTCGACTTCAAGTGAAATTTGAAATTATCATCGCCAAACACTAATTTCAAAAAAAAAAAGAAAAAACGTGAATTTCTTATTATGGACAAACGGGCCCTTAGATCACAAATGTTGAGCCTAGGATCTATCGGAAACAATTTCTTTACTTGCACAAAATAAGGGTAAGGTCTGCGTACACACTAACATCCCCATATTTCACCCGTTGAATTCCACTGAGTTAGTTGTTGCTGCCTTTTCTTAGATAGAAAGTATTTTCCTTATTATTACTCCTTTCTTTTTAAGATGACAATCAAACAATAAAAGAGAAGTAAAAATTGATAGTATTATAAATTTCTCTACATATGTATGCCATACAAATGATCAAATCTTATACTGTTATAAAATAACAACTGCAAAGTAAATAAATTGAAGACAAGTATAGAGAGAAACTGATATACTATTCAACTTTCAAACTGATGTACATAATAAATCGAAATCTCCTCTATTTATAGAAGAAAGGAAGCTGTTGTGTAAGCTGCTACTGTACTAGATATAGGTAATCTTCAACTGGGGGTAATGTTTATCCATAACGGAGTATCGAAAGGATAAGCTTATTGTACACGGTATGGATAATCTTCTACCAGCGTAATGTTTATCCATAACGGAGCATCGAAAGGATAAGCTTATTGTACCAGGTATGGATAATCTTCTACCGGGGGTAATATTTATCGATAACGGATATCGAAAGGATAAGCTTATTGTACCCGGCATGGATAATCTTCTACCGGGGGTAATGTTTAAATAACGGAGCATCGAAAGGATAAGATTATTGTACCTGGTATGGATAATCTTCTACCGTGGATAATGTTTATCCATAACCGAGTATCGAAGTGATAAGCTTCTTCAAGAGGCTTATTTCCAATAGAGTACTAAATAGATAAACATATTTACGGCGTAGTCCCATATGGATAAGCTTTCTTCAGGAAGCTTACTTACAACGGAGTACTAAATGAACATCCATAATATAATATATTTATAACACTCCCCCTTGGATGTTCATTAAAAGATAATTTGCCTCATTAAAACCTTACTATGAAAAACCCCGTGGGAAAAAATCAAGTGAAGGAAAAAGAGCACACATATTTAGTAATACGCATTGCTGGCAGCCTCATTAAAAACCTTATAAGGAAAACCTTGTGGGAAAAACATTAGTAAGGGAAAAAGAGTACAAAGCGTATTTTACTCCCCCTAAAGAAAACCTTGTTAAGAAAACCTTATTTCAAATATTTGAGTCTCCGCATTCTAATCCTGTATTTGCATAACCAATACGATCTGCACCACCTTTGTTAGCATTAGCAAGATACATAAGTGCATAGCAATTGCACTGAGATAGAGTATTTTAGGACCAAGGAGTTCCTCATCCTCTTCTGGAGGTCGGAACGGATCCTTGTTCACTTCAAGTGATAAAACACCCATTAGTGTACTTAATGGGTGCGCTTAATCCATGTAAAAGCGTTTAAAGACCCTTTCTGTATAGGCAAATTGATGGATAAAGATCTCGTCTGCTAAATATTCAATTTGCAGACCAAGATAAATTTTTATTTTTTCAAGATCTTTCATCTCAAATTCGTTCTTAAGATATTCAATCGTCTTTTGGAACTCTTCTGGAGTTCCAGCAAGATTTATGTCATTAACATAAACAACAAGTGTAACAAATTCTGATGACATTTTCTTTATAAAAATACATGGACAAATAACATCATTTATGTAACTTTCTTTCAGCAAATATTCATTGAGGCGATTATATCGCATGCGCCCATATTGATTTAAACCGTACAAAGATCTTTATAATTTGATCGAGTACATTTATCAAGACTTTGAATTATATGCTTCAAATATTTTAAATCCTTTAGGGATCTTCATATAGATTCAATCAAATGAGTCATATAGGTTATGATTTGCATGTAAATGACATGATATCATGTGTCTGGACGACTGGACTACAGGTCCGATCCTCACAATCTTTTACAATATTGTGCACTATATTGCATCAAATATATCGTTGATGATCATTTTGTATCATTTTCTAAGCGACATAACTTGTTGAGATCTCGTCACTTTCTTTATTTTCAGGTACCTGAACTTCTTCTGGAGTTTCATGAAATATTATGGCGGGGCTCTTCTACAGCTCATTTCCTCCTCATTATGATCATTTTGATCATTTGCTCATATCATTTTTCAAGGGTTGTTACCTTTGGAACTGATTGATTTACTATGCTTCATGTGTGTAGTAAATTTTATCCTCAAGGACTTTAGTTTTAATAGGAGAATTTGCAGCTGAAATATGATATTTAATTTTGGGTCAGCAAATGCTTCTGGCATTTGACTTGAATTCTCTTCCAAGTGAGGATCATATTAATGATAATTCGATTCATATAACATATTTTCCAGCTGTTTATTCCATCCCACAAATGTTAGAAAAACTAACTTATATCCTCAATCTTCTTTGGGAAACATATCTTTGTGCATTGTGGTAGAGAAATTAATCATATACCACACATCAAAAGATAGTAAAATATTTGATTTCTGATCCTAAACCAATTGGGATGGGATGACTTATCATATATTGTTGGTGTGATGCATACAAGTGCTGCTATATGCAATTTAGAAAATCTTAGACCAACACATGAAGCTTTGTTCTTATAAACAATAGTTTAGCCATTAATAGGAGGTATTCACTGCTAAACTAGCTTGTATATAAACCAACATTATCAAGATGAACTGTCTTGGTTTCATAATCTGAAAATTATGCTCTTAAGTGAGAAACGCAATTTCAAATGCCAAACTGTAGGTTGATAATAAACATACATGTAACCATCTTATATATGCATCAATAAGTGGTTCACATGATAGGTGAATGGGCCCATATTTACCTTTTATATATTTCAGAATCAGGGGCCTTAGTCCCAACTTTAGCTGGTATAATCAATTTATTATGAGAACAAGCAACACAGGAGAATTCTTGAAAAATCTTCTAGTTCTTCAGTAAATGTTTATCTGAATTCTCAAATAGCTCATTTAAAAATGGCAAATGAAAACTTCAAGTTATCATGGCATGTGCCATCTCTTAGTAAACTTCTGGTTTACCGTGATTGCTTTTGCATTAGTAAACTTCTGATTTACTGTGATACATGATATAATATAAATTGAAGAATAAGGCGGGTAACTTCTCACATACATATTATTTTATGCCCTATGATTGTGAAAATATGAAGATTTTCAATATTCCAATCATTTGTAGTCTCAATATGATAGTCATTTGTATTAGTAAATTTCGGGTTTACTACAATATATTTTGACCATAATCATATAATATGAATGACATATTTGTATATAAGCTCTTCGAGAGCCTTCATTTATTATCCACAATCTAATATTTATCGGACACTACCGGTCTTGTGGCTTCTAGACAAACAGTTAGCTTTTCAGGAGTTGTTGATACATTTTGTACTATCAAATATTGCTCAGACACTTCTGGTATCATAACAGGAAATCACAATCAAATAAACAATGTAAAAAAATTGTTTAAGCACAAGAAAACTCTTCTTCCTAATATTTTCCTACTTCAGGAGGCAATTTCAATTATGTTACTTCTTTAGGAGCAAATTTAAAATACGAAATATTGAGTATATATTCTCTCAATTATATTACCTCTTTTGGAGGTAAATTGTAATATATTTACATCAAGAGCGCGTTCATATTTACGAGATTTATTAATATTATCACATTCACTTCAGGGAATGGATTAATATTATCAAAAGTTCTCATCCTTCAGTAAATCGAACATAATTATCTGAACGCGCATTAATTACATCAAATTGTGATGCTTCAACCTCTTTTAAAATATTTACTACTTCAGGAGCAAATCGAGGCGTGAATTTAATTTAGAAAATATTTATGTAGCTTATCTTCAATTGTAACCATAGAAAGCCTAAATTATCACTTCTGGTGATCATAGGCATATACCACTTCTGGTGGTTAACAAAATTTAGTTACAGTGAGATATACGAAATATAACTTCTGGTGGTTGTATATTTCTTGAAAACTCTGCTGGAGTTTAAGTTGATCTAATAATATTATCCATATTCTTCAAAATGACATAAATAAAATATATTATAATAAACATCATTATCAAATCATAACTTTTATTTATGTACAACAATTACATGACCATACTGTAAGGCCCCGTAGGCTAATTATAACATTTTATGTGCTATTAACATGGTGGGCATCAATTGGATTTGGTAAACGAGTGTATGAGTCATATACTAAGTAAGGTGGTGTGAGGCCCGTGAAAGATTTTTGCTATGAACCCGAAAGCTCGTAGTTCCAAAATAGGAATATGTGTTAGAGATGTGTAAAATTGGTTCGGACCCTTTTAGACTGATCTACGCATTTAAAAATCAAGAATCAAAGTTATCTAGAAAAGTGCAATTATGCGGTCTAGAATGCGGTCTCATACCAGGTATGCGGACCGCATATCTGCCGCAGAGTGAGTCAGTGTGTTGGCCAAAATTGAAGTCAACTATGCGGTCAATTATGCGATCGCATAATCAAAATGCGGACCGCATAGTCGTCATATAATTTCCTTGGAAGTTTGTGAAGGTCAGTTCTGCGGTGCACTATGGGACCGCAGAACGTGAATGCGGACCGCAATTCTGCCGCAAACTCAGTCAGTGTGTCCAATTTTTGGGAAGCATTTTGCGGTCCATTATGCGGACCGCATGTTGACTTTGCGATCGCAAATGCGATCGCAGACCTGACTCGGGACTTCAATTTTCTAAATTTTAAACCCGACCCCTATCGATATATCCGGTGTTATGGCTCATTTTGAGGATATTTCCTGATGCTTTTAGAGAGAGAGAGAGAGAGAGAGAGTCTTAGAGAGGGAAAGTGCTTCCCATCAAAATTTCTCCATGAAACCTTGCTAATCATTGAAGATAATCAAGTGAGGCACCTAAATCTTCACACCAAGAGGTAAGAAACTTGACCCCTAATCTCCGGTTTCAAATTCACACTAGAAGGAGTACTTAGCTTGGGGGTTCATGGGTATAAGAATGAATTTCTTGCATGCATATCAAACCATGTAGTATTGGGAGGTAGTGAACTAACAAGAAAGCTGTTGGGGTATAAAATGATAGAAATCCCTCTCAAAAAGGACCTAAGATCACAATGCACCTTTAGTGCTTGATAATATGCTTAAAACAAGCTAAAATCTCAAGCTCGTCTCTAATTCTCGGCTCAATTTGTAATTCTTACTCAATAGATCGAAGTGCTAAGAATTCCGGAATTTTATAAAGATTAAGGAGAGCTATATTGAGGTATGTATGGCTAAAACCCCGTCTTTTAGAAATTGAGCTTCGTCAGTGTTTGTGTGAATACGGTAAGATTAAAGTTGAATTGTTAAATTGATTACTGTTCCACATAAATTTGGGGTTGCTACCTTATATTTGTGAAAGATGTATTCCAATATGATCAATATGCTATTCTTGGTAACTTGAAAAGGTGCAAGGAATGTGAATCATGTATGATATGCTTAGACAATAAATTGAATTGAAGAATGTGAAGCATATGCTAAATTGCCTAGATTTCAAGTCAAATTTAAATTGTGAATATTTTGCCGAATCATGAGAATTCCCCTCTATGCTTGTAACTTGAATTTCTCTTGTGTATGCCCATTATCTTAAAATTATAAGTTTGTTGTTGAAAGTGAAGGTGATGTGGAATGTGTGTTGTGAAATGCGGCCTAATGCCAAGAATGATGTGATAAGTTGTGGCCCCAAGTGCCTATGAAATGATATATATGAAACGAAATGATTAATGAGAAGGGAACAACGCCTTGGCAAGGCAGCCTAGCTGATCGGGCCGAGATCGGACTCCGCTCAAGATAGCGGTGGTCTTGTGAATGAATTCCGAAAGAAGGGAAAATGAGATTGTGATTGAAGCATATGCCTCAAATGAGGCAACCTAGCCGATCGGGTCGAGATCGGACTCCGCTCAAGATAGCGGTGGTATTGTGAGCAATGATGAATAATGTGAAATGCCCCAAACTAAAAACTACGGAAAATGATGTGAAAGTTGTATAATTCCTTTATTTTGATAATGTGGTGACCGTTTGAAGCTTTTGAGTTATACTTGTGATTTCTTATTCTTGTATGAAAGTTCTTTCTAACTAGATGGTGTTTAGTTATACATACTAGTGCTATTTGATGGCACTAACGTCCCTTTTGTCGGGGGCGCTACGTCTTTAAATGGATGTAGGTGTTTCTATAGCAGGCAGTGTTGGTCGCAGCTAGTGCCGCATCATCCTTTCAGCTGACTTAGTGAGCCCCACTTCGTTTCGGGGTCCTGTCTCATCTGTTTATCATGTACTTTATATTTGAGGTATAGTCGGAGCCTTGTTACCGGCATTTTCATATTACATTACTCTTCAGTTGTGTTTAGAGGCTCCGTAGACAGGTTGTGGGTAGTGTCGGGTATTGGAATTAAAGTAGAAATATTGATGTTTGGCAAAGATTTATAAAACTTGTAATATTTTGATAATTATGATTTAAGTTGCTAATGGAAGTGAAATGGAAGTTGTTAATGAAATACTTACTAAGTATGATAAATGGAGTCCATCTCCTATTTATTCGCGAATTAATTTGGGTAGAATGAAACCTAACAGGCTTGCTCAGTCGGGTTTACTCGGTTGAGCGCCGGTCGCGCTCCTCGGATTTTAGGGCGTGACACATACTATCTATTACAAACAACAAAAATTAAAATATTTACCTTTCTACAGATTCACCACCGATCACATGACTTGTTTCTCCTTCTGGAGTGCAAAGGACTCAGCTACATCCAAATGCATGAAGTCTAAATTATCTTCAGAAATAAAATCTGCTTTAGCATTTTTCTTTGTCTTCTTTAGGGAGGCTTGATAAAGCTCAACCAGGTGCTTTGGCGTACGACAAGTACGTGACCATTGCCTTTTTTCTCCACATCTATAACATGCATTTTCTGCATTTGGCGCTTACATCGCTTCATGCTTTTGTTCCTTCCTTTTCCACTGCTGGTGGTAAGGAGGGTTCTTTGGTGCATTATTATTACCATGATTAAAGTTTCTTCCCCGACCACGGCCATGACCACGACTGGGGCCACAACCTCTTCCACGCTTAGCTTGGTGGAAGTTCGTCTCATTCACTTCAGGGAATGGACATGAACCAGTAGGTCGGCTTTCATGATTTTTCATTAATAGCCCATTATGTTGCTCGGCTACAAGAAGATGTGAGATAAGTTCAGAATACTTTTTGAATCCCATCTCTCGATATTGCTGCTGCAGGAGCATATTCGAAGCATGAAAAGTGGTGAAAGTTTTCTCCAACATATCATGATCAGTAATATTATCACCACATAATTTCAATTGGGAAATAATTCTGAACATAGCTGAATTATACTCACTGATAGATTTAAAATCTTGTAGCCTTAGATGAGTCCAATCATAACGTGCCTATGGAAGAACGACCATCTTCAGGTGGTCATATCTATCTTTCAAATTATTCCACAGTATGACTGGATTTTTAATAGGATATTCCATTTTTAGGCCCTCATCAAGGTGATGGCGTAGGAATATCATTGCTTTGGCACGGTCTTGGTTTGATGCTTGATTTTATCCTTGATGGTATCTGCCAGACCCATCGCATCAAGATGAATTTCAGCATCAAGCACCCAAGGCATGTAGCTTTTGCCCGATATATCCATGGCTACAAATTCAAGTTTAGAGGGATTTGACATTATTTAGAAAAAAGAAAGTTCGTACCTCTGATACTTTCAAAGTATTTGCTCGAGATGGCAGAGTCTCGTGCTGATAACGTGTTATAAAATAACGACTGTAAAGTAAATAAACTGAAGACAAGTATAGAGAGAAACTGATATATTATTCAACTTTCAAACAGATGTACATAATAAACTGAAATCTCCTCTATTTATAGAAGAAAGGAAGCTGCTGTGTAAGTTGTTACTGCAAGCTGCTGTGTAAGTTGCTACTGTACCAGAAACAGATAATCTTCAACTGGGGGTAATGTTTATCCATAACGAAGTATCGAAAGGATAAGCTTATTGTACACGATATGGATAATCTTCTACCGGGGGGTAATGTTTATCCATAACGGAGCATAGAAAGGATAAGCTTTTGTACCCGGTATGGATAATCTTCTACCGGGGATAATGTTTATCCATAATGGAGTATCGAAAGGATAAGCTTATTGTACCCGGTATGGATAATCTTCTACTAGGGGTAATGTTTATCCATAACGGAGCATCGAAAGGATAAGCTTATTGTACCCGGTATGGATAATCTTCTACCGTGGGTAATGTTTATCCATAACCGAGTACCGGAGTGATAAGCTTCTTCAGGAGACTTATTTCCAATAGAGTACTAAATATATAAACATATTTACGGCGGAGTCTCATATGGATAAGCTTCTTCAGGAAGCTTATTTACAACGGAGTACTAAATGAACATCCATAATATAATATATTTATAACATATACGATATATATCTTTCTCATTTTATTAAAATTTAATTTTAAGGTATAGACGCTTATAACCTCTCTCTCTATGCCTTGCGGTAATGAACTTTCTTGCTTCAAAAGTTTTACTATAACAATATATCTATTGGTCAAATTATTTCGTAATTATCATTATTAGAGTATTGTAATTTTATTTCAAAAAATATTTTAAAGAATCTCTAATCACTGCAAAAATAAGATGCATCGATCATCCTGTTCCAAACTCATGGGCCTGGCTGATCTTAAATTAGCCCATTGAGAATCACACTTGGGTTTTTGGTATTGCGAATTCAGTAAAGAAAAATTAAATCATATAGCCGCACACTTAACTACTTAAATTATGCCAGATCTTCAAGGCGTGAACAATAGCAGCTAACTCGAGATCATGGACATGATAATTCTTCTCATGCACCTTCAGTTGTCTGGACGCATAGGCAATCACCCTACCGTCATGCATCAATACCGCCCCAAGGCCAATCCTCGAGGCATCACAATAGACAGTATAAGACCTCGAACCTATAAGCAATGTCAATACTGGGCTGTAGTCAAAGCTGTCTTGAGCTTCTGGAAGCTCTCCTCACACTCATCCGTCCACCTGAACGGAGCACCCTTCTAGGTCAGCCTGGTCATAGGTGCTGCAATAGACGAAAATCCCTCAACAAACCGACTGTAAAACTCGCAAAGCCAAGAAAACTACGGATCTCTATAGCCGAGGATGGTCTAGGCCAACTCTGCACCGCTTCCACCTTCTTCGGATCCACCTTTATCCCCTCACTCGATACCACGTGACCCAAGAATTCCACGGAATCCAACCAGAACTCACATTTCGAAAACTTCACATATAACTTCTTTTCTCTCAAAGTCTGAAGCACTGTCCTCAGGTGCTGCTCATGATCTTCCCGACTCCGGAAGTATACCAGAATGTCATCAATAAAAACAATGACGAACGAGTCAAGATATGGCCGGAATACACTGTGCATCAAATGCATGAAGGCTGCTGGGGAATTCGTCAGCCCAAATGACATAACAAGGAACTCGTAATGACCATACAGAGTCCTAAAGGCAGTCTTCGGGATACCTGGCTCCCGAATCTTCAACTGATGATAGCCTAAACGCAAGTCAATCTTAGAAAACACACGAGCACCCTGTAAATGATCAAACAGGTCATCAATACGAGGCAAAGGATACCGATTCTTCACTGTAACTTTGTTAAATTGGCGATAATCAATGCAGATACGCATAGAACCATCCTTCTTCTTCACAAACAAGACAGGAGCACCCCCAAGGTGATACACTGGGCCGAATAAAACCTTTGTCAAGCAATTCCTGCAACTGCTCCTTCAACTTCTTCAACTCAGGAGGAGCCATACGATAAGGAGGAATAGAAATGGGCTGAGTGCCCGACAACAAATCAATGCCGAAATCAATATCTCTGTCCGGTGGCATACCCGGAAGATCAGCTGGAAACACATCAGGGAAGTCCCGTACTACTGGGACTGAATCAACTATAGGGGTATCTGTTAACTTATATGAGTCCACCAAACTATAGAGTACCTGGTCCTCTATGAGATGATGCCTAGAATGCAGTAAAGACTGAAAGTAAAGAAGGCAAGAGATTTTCTACGTGGAAAAATCCCACACAAGGGGATCAAAAAACCACGACCTACTCTTGTAGGCTTTTAACTCCACTAACTTGCAATCTGCCTATTACAAGCCACTTTGCAAAAACCCTATTGCAAAGACTTCAAACTAACTTGCGATGCAACCACCATAAGCCACTTTGCAAAAACCCTATTGCAAAGACTTCAAACTAACTTGTGATGCAACCACCACAAGCCACTCTATAACTATCCTAGTTACAAAGGCTTTAAACTTATGACTATCCCTAGTCACAACATAAACTCAGAAGTTTATGAATTTTGGTTTGTTCCTAAGACAACGCTTCTAAGAAAGCAAACTAGGAAATACAATGAAGAGCAAACAACAAGATTATAACTCAACTACGGATGTACATAAACTCATTAAGAAACTGATCCTTAGTGGAGTTGTCTTCTTGTTCTTGACACACCAGTGACTTCAATGCAGGATGAACGTTGTCATGCTTGACAGAATATCACTAAATGCACAAAGAATGGTGTGTCTTGCACCAGGTTGTTTTATCACAAAGATAGCACAATGGATAGTGATGTCAACTCTTGGTGTACGCTTCTTCCCAATGAGAAGTGACTGCTGTACAGTCTGCACAGCCACTTCTGGGCAGTTGCGTTCCAGCTCGATAGTGGACTTTGTACTTCTTGTCAGGACACACCAACAGACCAGGTCCTAGTTGTGTTCCTCTTCTGTGACAGCTGCTAGATGGTCACTTTCTTCTGCTATGTTCGTGCTGTTATTGAGTTGTGCTTGTGTCGAAGAACCCTAAAGGACCAGGTTACCAGGTCCCTGTTGTGTTCCTCCCTGTGGTTGTTTATCCATTTGCTGATTTTCATACTTCAACAAAGTCACATGAAGTGTATACCCTGTGGGCCAGGTTGCCAGGTTCTCTATCTGGTTCTTCACGACAAGTTTGTTAAATCATCAAAACATAAGACACATAAGGCCAAGACATTAAAAACCCATCTATTTCCCTCTTTTTGATGATGACAAACTTAGACATGGACAATATTTGTTTAGAGCAGAAATAACGAGATGAGATGCCAGAACTACACTAAGTTCCCCCTTAATCTCAGATCTCCCTCCTTTCCCTCTTGTGTTGATAGTTCCCCCTTAACCTCAGACTTGATTCTCCCTCACTTACACACACAAAGCATATTACCCCTCACCTTTCACCTGCACACTTCTTTTCCCCCTTTTGGCATCATTAAAAAGAACAGGTAATTAGTAAAACGAAGAGCACAAGCAGGTAATAAGCATAAAGAAGTCTAACACAGCTTGCTCATGTCACATATGTGCACACAACATGACAGAAAAGAGAAGCCAGAGGAACACCGTATTGTACATGCAATGAAGGGGAGCTGTTTTATTAATGTTTACCATAGACTGAGCAAGTCAGGAGAAGTAATGGTTAAGTTCAACATGCCATCACAAAAACAAGTAAGCAAAAGTAAAACAACAGCCACAGGATTTTGGAGCAAAAATAGTTGGACACTAAGGGGATCCTAGGGGACACTAGAGGAAGGAGGCTTGGAGGAAGAGACAGCAATGGTTTTGAGAACCAGGTCCAGTATAGCATTTGCAGACAGTTGTTCTTCAAGTAATTGAGCCTGAAGTCTATCATTTTCCTTTGTCAGTCGTGCAACTTCCTCATTGACAGAATCAGGTCCTTTAGCTGCTTGACTGAGCTGAGTTTCCAGTATGGCATTTCTAGCCCTCAGCCTTCTGATCTCCTCAGAAGCTACATTTTGAGCGTTGATCAGCTGAGAAATGGTCGAGATGCTTCCACTTCCACCGACTCTTTCTACACATTCATATTCTTCTAGAGTGGTCTTAGAGAAGGTCTGCTTGCATGTACCTACTCTGGGGTTCCCTAATGGGACCTTGTAGAATCTGAACACCTGAGTGAGGAAAAAGCCATATGGTAATCCATGATTTTCACCTTTAAAGTTTGCCACCTTTTGCATGTGGTCTATCATGATTGCTGGCAGATTGATTGGGACAAACTCATCAAGCGATTCCATTAAGACCATATCCGACTTTATAGCAATAGACCGCCTCTCAGAACGAGGTAAGAGTACCTTATTGACCAATTTAAAGAGAAACTGATATTCAGGAAATAATACCTTCTTATGCACCTGTTCCCCCTGCTGAATAGCTTGCTCTTTCATGATTGCTCTCCTAAAGTTGACACCACAAACACCTTTGACTGAGGACATCCCTTCACATGGGATTCTGAGAATCTTTCCTAATGCTGAAGCATCGAGTACAATGTCTACTCCATTTTCTAGCGCACAAATGTGATCCCCCTCAACAGTGAAGAGAGATGCGTAAAAGCTCTGCACCGCAACTTCGTACACCAGAGGCATGCTTTCCTGAAACAAGTGCTCTGATTGCTGAAACTCAACGATCTCCAGAATTTGCCTCATACCTGCCATCTCAAAAATTGCTGGGTCAAATGTACGACCCCACAGGACTTTTTGAGTTCTTAGTCTCTGCTGCCAAAGACCTCTATCACTGCACATTGTACTTAGAGCACCAGGTTCTCTAACGGTTTCCCGTTTTCGTTTTCTAGATCCTTCAACAAATTTTCCTTTCCAGCTTCTTAACCCCTCAGTATCATTTTCTTTTAGATTTGCCGCTGTACTTCACGGATGACCCTTTCTGTTCCTCAATAGTTTCATCGGATGCCTTCTCCCTAGACTTTTGGACTTTCATAGAGTGTTGTACTAAGGAACTAGGTTCCTTGGGAGCTTCTTTGTCTAACTGGTTTACAGACACACTCTTATTAGTGGCAAAATCCTTTGGATTCATTTTCCTCTTTTTCCTTGACTTGACACTCCTCTTACTTTTTTGCAATGTGGATTCAGAACTCTCCTGCTGCTGAGACCTGAGAGTGGGTGATTTGGAGGAAGACTCTACAAGCTTGGAATGATCAGGAGGTGCAGGAGCGAGTTTACATGGAAGAGAAAGAGGTTCATCAGAAGGTTTTTCTGAGAATATCTCATGAGCTAAGGACTCGAGGAGTGCTATGGTTCTTACATCGTCTAGGGATGGAATTTCTTCCCCCTGGTACTCAGACAAGAGATATGCTCCTTCATTCAACAGACTCTCAACAGCTATAGCCATGATGTTATGTGTTGCTTCCTCTCCTGTGACTACTTGAGAATCACTGAGTCCAACATGGAGGAGTTCAGATACTGATCAGGATCATCCTCAGGGGCTTCTGACACTTGAGGAGTAAAACCTCCTGAGTGTTCTTTTATAAGATCATAGGAGTGACCAGACATGGGATTCTCAAAATGTGGTAAGCAGGGTTTATTAGAAAAGGAAAAACTGTAGGAATGGAGGAGGAGCCAGGAGTGGTTAGGGTAGTAGAAGACGTGAAATAGTAATGCTTTGGGGATGATTTCGAGGATAATAAAGAAGTGGGAGCGGTGTCAATGGTGGGGGAATGAGACGATTGTTCGATCTCCATTAGATGAGTACTTGGTAGACGAGTAGAGAGAGAGAGATGAAGAGAAGATCCCAGCTGTACAAAGTAGATGAAGGTTCATGACTTGCTGTGAGAGAGAAAGAAAGTTTTATTGGAAGAAGGGCTAATGATGAGTGGAGAGAAAAACAGGTTCTGAATAGTTCTAAAAACGGCGGTAGGTTTGTGGGAAAGTGTTACCGTGCAGAGGGGATGAAAGGATTTGAAAGACAAGACATGACACGCAGACTTTGAAAAGTCGGGTGATGTGGCAGTTGAGTTAATTTTGTTAAACAAAATTTTTTTTGAGAGGGCATGCAGAATAAACATATTACTACTAACCTGAGGTACAGGTGCCTGATGCCAGATCATTTTTTTTGAAACGGTTATAGCAGCTCCTCTCTTCGCAGTTCATAACTGTACCTTTAGCTTCTATGATCGTCATGCGTGTATACCTACAACGGTATTGATGTGAGTTAGACTTGGTCAGAAAACACTTTAGCTACCTTTACCTGACGGTGTCTTACGTATCCGCCTGATGGAGGATCAGGTTCTTCATTAGACGTTTGTGACACCATTTTCACCTTGATTGATCTAGAATATTCTCTACTCGAGGCTTTGATGTAGATATCTGGAATTTGGTCTTCTGTTCTGCAATACTTTCCACAGATCAAACCCTTCTTCATATTGTCCCTCAGAAGATGATCTCACCCTTCAATGTGCTTGATCCTCTTGTTTTTTTTTTGAAATTCTTCTTCAGTTGTTGATGAGGCCATTGAGTTTTGCTTTCTTGTCTCCCAAAAGATGAGGCATGAATCATGACAAGTGAACCGTTCCAGAATTGCTTTTCTTTCCCAAAAAAACCTGCAGAGTTACCATCATCATAGCCAACAGGATTAAAAGCACTTTCATCTGAGGGGTAACACAGGACCGGGTCCTGAGTTCCTTTAAGGTATTTCAAACTTTTGTGGGCAGCCTTCAGGTAGGATTCCTACGGACTTACACTTTGGATTTTATTCTGGAGTGGAGATACAGAAGGGGCTAAAGAAAAAAAATTCCTTTTTTTTTAAAAGATTGCACGCTTATCTAACTCTAGAATAAAAGAAGGTGATTGACTTGTCATGCAGATAGGAGCCTTTGGTTTTCCAATTTGAGATAGAAGATTGATTGATGAGGGAGATTTGGAGGTTAATTTCATTTTCCACACTTTGTGTTCTGTTGCTTGTGGAGTGCCATGAGCTGCATCTCTACTCTTCCTTCAGCTTCAGTGGTAGTAGGTTACGTACCAGGTTCTTTGTGAGACGTGGAGGATGATGTTGCGTTGTCTTTCGCTGATCTCCTTCATCTTACTCATTTTATCATCCTCCCTATTTGAAGCCTCAGATATTTCTCAGACATCAAAATTGGTTCATCATATTGATCACCACCGTTTCTTTCTTGGCAAGAGAAGGTGTCTTGTTGAATACCCCATGAGCACCTCCTACCATTCAGTGTGCCCTTTGTTGGCAACTTAGAGGCCTTGTTTTGTGGATTGTACCCCAGAAGGGTTCCTTCGCTCGTCTTTTTGCATTGAGCTTTCCAAGCTGATCCTTCCTGTTGTCAACAACATGGCATTTTCTTCCATTAGCAGCTCATGGTGGGTTTTGATTCAGGAGGGACTTGATCAGACACCTGCTCTCCAAGTAGAAAGCAGTATTTACTGCTTTTGCCTGGAATTTCTTGGCGATTTCGTAGTCGATGAGCATTGTCTATGCAGCATTTTCCAGTCCCGTTCTTTCTTTCAGCAATACCATTTTGCTGTGGAGTCCTTGGAGTTGAGAAATTGTGCGTGATCCCTTCTTCCCCCTTCTCTTTTTGTTTACGCTTGAATCCGTTTGGCAAGAACCATTAACTCTGGAGAGTCTCCTCCTTTGTTTTGTGAACTCATGTCCAGGTGACACCTTTTTTTTTGAGACTATGGACCAGGTTCTGCTGAGTTAATTTATTCGGAGGTGAGAAGCTTGCATATACCAGTCTTTCATGCCATTCACATAGTACATATTCCCACTTGAGTGCCAAAAGAACCTTTCCAACTTTACATTCACCGAGAATGTACCCTCTACTTCCTTTTTTTCTTTGAGGATACATTCCCTTCCTGTAGGGCTTTCAGTGAGAAGAATTCCAAGATGCCTTCAGTCACATGATTTAGGCATCCAAGTCCATGATTCATTGCAGTCTACTTCCTCTCGCCGTTCCCTGCACATGCAAATCATGGGTTAGATTTAGGAACCCAAACTAGTTTGGGTCCCTTGTTATGAGAGTAAGGATGAATAAGGGCTTTCCTAGTCCATGCAGGCAACATCCGTTTCTTGTGAGTGGTACCTGGTCCCTTGTTGGTAGTCACTTTATCAGTAAACACTTTGTTGTTTTGAACATACTGAACCCTGGTCTGGCAATTTTCTTTAAAGTGCCCATTGTTCCCACAGTGGGTACATAGCCAGTTATCAGGGACAGTGACATACTAGCTGTGAGGGTTGTAAGGAGTTTTCTCCCTTTGAAACCCGATGCCCTGCCTGTTTCCACTTTGTTGAGATACATGGCAGTGACAACATCTGAGGACCAGGTCCACTTCAGAGACTTCTCAAGATCCATTCTCACTTTCTCCAATTCAGCTTGAAGTTGCTGATTCTTCTCGAGTTCACTACATAGACTGGTTTTTACAGCATTCAATTCCTTTTCAAGATTGATGTGTGTCTCACTAGCTACTCCCTTCCCTTTCCCAAGCATCACATTCCTATGTTCTCTATTGAGCCTTTCAATGGTTTCCTCTAGATCGGTGTATATCACTAAAAGGTTATCTCTCTCTTGTTCAGTATTTGCAATTTTTTCTTCTAAGGTGTGTTTCTCATTGTTAAGACCTTCTATTGTTTCTTTTAGATCAACAACTACTACAATCAGGTCGTCTCTCTCATTTTCCACACTAGTTATTCTTTCATTCAAGGCCTCATTTTCTTTTTCAAGATTAGCTATAGTCTCATCTCGATCCACTACACAGACCACTAGATCATCTATAGATTGCTCTGCCTCTCCTAGTTCTATGGTCAGGATCTCCTTATCATTTATCAGGCTATAATAGGCATCAATTAGGACATTAGATAAAGACCTTAGCTTCTTAGAAGAATAGGATTTCAGATTTCTCTGAACATCCCGGAAGTTTACCTCATCGTCTTTATCTTCTTCATCATCATGATCTGACTGAGCCATCAGCGCGAACAGTGAGTCGTACTTTGTTGCTTCAGTTTCCACTGCCATCATGGAACTGTTTTTTGCATCTGATTCCCTTTCGGATTCACTCGAGGAGTCTCCCCAAGCAGCAAGAGCCTGCTTAACAATATTGTCTGCAGCACCCTTTCGATTGGATCTTTTATCTGGAACCAAGTTCCTTTTTCCTACTTTGTCAGGATTTTGCTTGTATTGATCCTGTTTCGCGAGTGGGCAGTCTTTGATGAAATGCCCTGACTTTCCACATCTGTGACAGAGATCGTTGTTCCTTGTTTTACTTGAACTGCCCCACTTTGGTATACCACCATTTCTTCGAACCATCTTTTGAAATCTCTTAGTGAGATAGGCCATGTCACTATCTTTATCACTTGAATCACTGCTTTAAGCCTTAAGCACCAGGTTCTTTTCCTTCTTGGGCTCTCTTCTTTCACTGTCTTTCTTTTTTTTCATCTCGTATGTCTTCATATTACCAGTCAACTCATCCATGGTCAGAGTCTGTAGATCTTTAGCTTCAGTGATGACATTTACCTTACTTTCCCAAGACCCAGGTAGGACACTGAGGATTTTCCTTACAAGCTTGTTTCTGGGAATGACATGTCCAAGTGAATGAAGCTCATTTATGATGGAGGTGAATCTAGTGTGCATATCTTGTATAGATTCATCATCCTTCATCCTAAAGAGCTCATATTCTGTGGTGAGCATGTCAATCTTGGATTGTTTGACCTGAGTGGTTCCTTCGTGAGCGGTTTGCAACGCCTCCCATATTTCTTTGGCAGTGTCACAAGCTGAGACTCTGTTGTACTCATCAGGTCCTATGCCACACATCAAGATTTTCTTGGCACGATAGTTATTTTCTACAGCTTTTCTGTCAATGTCGTTGTACTCTTTTCTGCCTTTCGGCACCATTTGTCCTGTTTCTTCAATCTTCTTCATGAGAACATGGGGACCATCACAAATAATTTTCCACAGTTCTGAATCTTCTGCCATCATAAAATCATGCATGCGAGTCTTTCCACCAGCCATAGTATTGACCATTGAATCTGGGAGGTCTATAGGTTGATTGTCTTTCTTCAAAGTTTGGTGGAGCAGCCATTGAGGATCCTTCCTAGGTGTTAGCCTGATAGGAGAAACCCGCTCTGATACCAATTGTTAACTTATATGAGTCCACCAAACTATAGAGTACCTGGTCCTCTATGAGATGATGCCCAGAATGCAGTAAAGACTGAAAGTAAAGAAGGCAAGAGATTTTCTACGTGGAAAAATCCCACACAAGGGGATCAAAAAACCACGACCTACTCTTGTAGGCTTTTAACTCCACTAACTTGCAATCTGCCTATTACAAGCCACTTTGCAAAAACCCTATTGCAAAGACTTCAAACTAACTTGCGATGCAACCACCACAAGCCACTTTGCGAAAACCCTGTTGCAAAGACTTCAAACTAACTTGTGATGCAGCCACCACAAGCCACTCTATAACTATCCTAGTTACAAAGGCTTTAAACTTATGACTATCCCTAGTCACAACATAAACTCAGAAGTTTACGAATTTTGGTTTGTTCCTAAGACAACTCTTCTAAGAAAGCAAACTAGGAAATACAATGAAGAGCAAACAACAAGATTACAACTCAACTACGGATGTACATAAACTCATTAAGAAACTGATCCTTAGTGGAGTTGTCTTCTTGTTCTTGACACACCAGTGACTTCAATGCAGGATGAAGGTTGTTATGTTTGAGAGAATATCATTGAATGCACAAAGAATGGTGTGTCTTGCACCAGGTTGTTTTATCACAAAGATAGCACAATGGATAGTGATGTCAACTCTTGGTGTACGCTTCTTCCCAATGAGAAGTGACTGCTGTACAGTCTGCACAACCACATCTGGGCAGTTGCGTACCAGCTGGATTGTGGACTTTGTACTTCTTGTCAGGACACACCAACTGACCAGGTCCTAGTTTTGTTCCTCTTCTGTGACAGCTGCTAGATGGTCACTTTCTTCTGCTACGTTCCAGCTGTGTATTTGACTTGTACTTCTGTCGGAGAACCCTAAGGGAACAGGTCCCTGTTGTGTTTCTCTTTATATTGATTGCGTACAGTCACTGACTTGTGCTTGTGTCGAAGAACCCTAAAGGACCAGGTTACCAGGTCCCTGTTGTGTTCCTCCCTGTGGTTGTTCATCCATTTGCTGATTTTCATACTTCAACAAAGTCACATGAAGTGTATACCCTGTGGGCCAGGTTGCCAGGTTCTCTATCTGGTTCTTCACGACAAGTTTGTTAAATCATCAAAACATAAGACACATAAGGCCAAGACATTAAAAACCCATTAGTATCAATACTGACATCTCTCACATAAGCTAGATACGCATCACACCCCTTCTCAACCATCCGTTGAGCCTTAAGAAATGAAATAACTTTACTGGTAGTGTGATCTAAGGTGCCCCTCCACTCTACTCGCGGTACACCTGGCATAGCCAGCGTCACGGTTTTGGCATGACAATCGAGAATAGCATAATGGAGCGACAACCAGTCCATGCCCAAGATAACGTCAAAATCTACCATGCTGAGCAATAATAAATCGGCTCTGGTCTCAAAACCACTAAGAGCAATCTTACACGACCGATAAACACGGTCCACAACAAGAGAATCTCCCACAGGAGTGGAAACATAAACAGGGGAACTCAAAGAATCCCGAGATACGCCCAAATGCGGGGCAAAATAAGAAGACACATAAGAATAAGTGGAGCCTGGATCGAATAAAACCGATGCATCTCTATGACAAACCAAGACAATACCTATGATGACAGAATCGGAGGCGACAACCTCAGTACGGGAAGGAAGGGCATAATATCTGGCCTGGCCTCCCCCTCTAGGGAAACCTCTAACTCCCCGACCTCCAGCTCTAGCTGGCTGGGCAGGTGGGGCAGCAACTAGTGCTGTGATCATATCTTGGGAACTCTGCGGAGCACTCTGAGGTTGAGAAATCTATAGAGGTGCACCCCTCCTAAGTCTGGGGAAATCTCTCACCATATGGCGTGTGCCACCACACTCAAAACAAGCTCTGGGAGAACATGGCGGCTGTCACTGGCTCGGGCCAGGTCTGCTAGACTGACCACTGAAAGCACCCCGTGCAGGAGGCGTACTAGATACTGGAGGTTCATAATAAGACTCCTGAGGTCTAGGAGGAGCTGGAATACCACTTGCTGCTGGAAGAGCTGAATAAACGGGGCGACTCATATAACCCCTACCATGACGAACTGCAGCTGGGGAACGGGCACCAGAATAATAGCCCGACTCTCAAGACCTCTTGGCCTCACTCTCCTCTCTATCCCGAGCATTCATACCCTGTACTCTCCTAGCAATGCTCACCACAGCTGATAAGAAATATTCATCTCCAACTCCCGAGCCATGCTAGACCTGATGCTGGGAATAAGCCCCTCAATAAACCGGCGAACTCTCTCGCGAATCGTAGAGACCAAGGCTGGTGCATGCCTAGCCAAGTCAGTGAAACGGACAGCATACTCCGACACAGTCATAGTACCCTGGCGCAAATGCTCAAACTCTGCGCGCCATGCGTCCCTGAGGCTCTGAGGAACATACTCCCTCAAAAACATATCTGAAAACCGGGTCCATGTAAGAGAAGCTGCCTCAGCTGGGCTGTCCAACTCATAATTACGCTACCACTGATAGGCTGCTCCTTAAAGCTGGAAGCCAGTGAAAGAAACCCAACTCGATCCTGATATACCCATAGTGCGGAGGATACGGTAGCACTCCTCTAGAAATCCCAGTGCATCATCTGATGCTAGACCACTGAATGTAGGAGGCTTGTACTTCTTGAACCTCTCAAGCCTCCGTTGCTCATCCTCTGAAGCTGTTGCCCTGTCCTCGGGCTGAACTGGGGCTACAGGCGGTACCGGTATAACCTCTAGGATCTGATCAACCTGGACCCGCTGCTCTGGGGTGCGGGCGGCGGGAGTCTGTGCTCCTCCCCCGGCCTAGGATATGGCTACAGCAAGGGGAATCAACCCTGCCTGAGCTAGAGTAGTGTACATGCTCACGAACTGTGCAAGGGTTTCCTGAAGAGCTGGAATAGTAGTAGCACTAGGCGTATCAGGTGCCTGGGCTCCGGCTAGAGCTGTTGGTGGCTCCTCTGTGGCAGCTCGTGCGGGTGCTCTGGCTACACCACGTGCGCGTCCTCAGCCTCTACCCTAGCCCCAACCTCTGGCGGCTCTAGCAGGGGGCGCGGGTGCCTGGTCATCTCCAGTAGCACGTGTCATCACCATATGTGAGAGAATAGAAGACAGAGGTTTAGAATTGTGGTATCAAAAATCTCGCACGACAAGGAAATCAAATGAAGTGGAATTTTCTTAACAGTTACATAGCCTCTCGTAGATAAGTACAGACGTCTCTGTACCGATCCGCAAGACTCTAATAAACCGGCTTGTGATTCATGACTCCTATGAACCTAGAGCTCTGATACCAACTTGTCACGACCCAAGTTCTCCCTCCGTGAACTGTTGTGACGGCACCTAGTCTCTATGACTAGGTAAGGCTAACAAATTGTGGAAAAAGGAAATAAAACACGAAATTAACAAGTTACGGGTAAAACAAAATAAAGGAGTTTAAGAATGCCGCCCGACATATACAATACACACTCTCAAAACTGAATCACAACTCCCAAAACCCAGAATCTCATGAAATCACAAGCTAGAGAAAACTACATAGTGCCAGAATGTCTAATCAAAAGTAAATACAGGAAGTCTAAAGCTAAAGGGAAGAACAGAGAGGGACTTCTAGGTCTGCGGACGCGGCAGATATACCTCGAAGTCTGCCCGCCTCACTGAATGGCTGAGCAGAAGAACCTGGATCTGCACACGAAAAACATGTGCAGGAAAGGGCATGAGTACACCACAGCGGTACCCAGTAAGTGCCGAGCCTAACCTCTGTCGAGTAGTGATGAGGAAGGTCAGGGCCCTACTGGTGTTATATATATATAGCAGATAAAGCAATATGAAATGTGACAGTGTAATTAAGATATTAACAGTCAATAAAGAATAAAATCACAGGAAGAATATAATTCAGTACACAGAGATAGCAACAGGGGAGCTCCCAGGATATCATCCTGTAGTCCCAAACGTAAACAGAGGATCTCCCTGGATATCGTCCCGTAGTCCAAATCGTAATGTGCAAGGGAATCTCCTGGAATACCAATCCGTAGTCCCAAAGTAAATATCCAGTATCGGGAAAAATCTCCCAGGATGTCGTCCCGTAGTCCCAAATATAAATGTGTAGGGGGATCTCCCGGGATACCGATCCGTAGTCCCAGAGTAAACATGCAAGGGGATCTCTCGGGATATCGTCCTGTAGTCCCAAAGTAAACACACAACAGTCTCAAGAAAGAATCTACAGTACTACCCAAGTTCGTACCAAGAAAACAGATATTTCTATTCTAAACATGCTGCACAGAATTCAAGCAGATAGAACAGTTAAGTCACTTAAGCATGCTTTCCTAAGCTAAACAGTAGGCTTCCGATTACATGTAGTGTTCAACAAAAGGAAACACAAATATTTACTTAATAAATGGGGTTTTCCAACGATTAGCACGTGTACGCACTCATCACCTCATGTACACGGCATTCATATAACAACAACAGTACCAAATCCTAAGGGGAGTTCCCCCACACAAGGTTAAGCAAGCCACTTACCTGGAACCAGCTCAAAAATCAATCCGAAGTCACGCTCTTGCCACGAGTATCCAACTCCGAGTGGCCCAAATCTAATCAAATCAATATCATAACGTAAATACAACTACAAACAACTAATTTAGCTAAAGAAATCGAAACTAAGGCAAGAAAATACAAGAACGCTCAAAAATCCTCCTCGGGCCCACGTCTCGGTATCGGGCAAAAGTCACAAATTATGAACACCCATTCACTCACGAGTCTAGACATACCAAATTCACTCAAATTCGATACCAAAATCTCGATCAAAATTCAAAAATTAGGCCTAAGAACGTTCCTCCATTTTTCTAATTTTTCACCCCAATTCCGAAATTTAATGATTTTAAGCATAGATTAATGGGATACAACCAAAAAGGGATTAGGAATCGTTACGCAATGATCTTCTCTTCAAAAACCCCACAGAATCGCCTTCCCCCGAGCTCCAAATTGATTTTCCAAGTTATGAACTCAAACCCTCGATTTTCATATTTCTGCCCAGCGATTCCCACTACTACGGTCATGGGGCCGCATATGCGGTCCCGCTTTTGTGGCTGGCGACCTGCATCTGCGAGATTTCATTAAACCCCGAGGAGCCACACCTGCGCTCCATTCTTCGCAGATGCGGTCCGCTTCTGCGGTTCTTATATCGTATATGCGACCACTGGTCTTCATGCCCCAGACCGCACCTTCGACCTCTAACCTCACTTCTGCCGGCCGCACCTGCGGGCTCCTCACCGCAGGTGCGAAAATACCAGAAGCAGCAAACTTCAGAATTTGCCTAAGTCCAAATTCACTTCTGTCAAGCATCCGAAACTCACCCGAGGCCCCCGGGACCTCAACCAAACATACCAACCAATCCTAAAACATCATACGGACTCAGTCCAACTCTCAAATCACATCAAACAACGCTAAATCCACGAATCACCCTCCAATTCAAGCCTAAAGAACTTGAAATTTCAAGAATCCTACAACCGATGCCGAAACCAACCAAACCAAGTCCGATTGACCCCAAATTTTGCACACAAGTCACATTCAACACTACGGAACTACTCCAACTTTCGGAATCGGATTCCGACCCCGATATCAAAATTTCACTATCGATCCGGAAAATTCAAAAATTCAACTTTCGGCATTTCAAGCCTAAATAAGCTACGGACCTCCAAAACACAATCCGAACACACTCCTAAGCCCGAAATTACCCAACGGAGCTAACGGAATTGACGGAATTCCATTCCGAGGCCGTCTTCACACTGTTCCGACTACGGTCCGAATTCTAAAGCTTAAGCTCTCATTTAGGGACTAAGTGTCCTGAAACACTCCGAAACTCAAAACAAATCCTCTCGGCAACCCACAATAGCATAAACAAATACGGGGAAAGCAGTTAATAGGGGATCGGGGCGTTAATTCTCAAAACGACCGGCCGGGTCGTTACATATAGTATATGTATAATTTATGTACAATATATTTATAACCATGTATAATCACTGCATAATCTGTATATATCGGCTAAGAAAAATAAACACTAAATTCGACCTGCTATTTGTGTAAAGATCCCTTCAAATTAAACCGACCAGTGCAATTCAACCTATGGGTTGGGCTAGTTAATTGTGTACATTCTTTTTTAATAAAAAGACAGTTTGGTGAAATTATCTCTTATTATGTGCAGGATCTAGAAAATGTGACGAAACAAAACGAAGTGAGATGGGATAGGTGAAGCCTTCTCCCACCACGGTTCAATCACGCCTGTCCCAGCCGGCCAGTAGCTACCTTGAAGTGGTTTAACTGAATTTCCTTCGTTCAGTAGCAACAACTAGGCCACCATAAGCTGGTCCTTTTTTCTGAGAATGTTACCATAGGCCACCATCGTCTGTCCCAAAAATATGATACATTTTTATATTTAGAAATAACTTAATCTTAAAATTTTTATTTTACTTTTAATGAGATAATCTATAGTTACACAAATAATTAACTTGTTTTAACCACAAAAAAGTTTTAAAATCTTTATTTATTTCTTGGCTTTCCAATCAAATATAATCATATAAAATGAGATACAAAGGGAGTACTATGTTTCATCACGTATAACTTAAGGAAAAAAGAAGAGGGCAAGATGAAAAAGACTATTGCTGTTCAACATAACGGCCTCTACCTTCCCAGCGTATAAGATCTACCTACACATTACTTTCCCCAGACTTCATTTGTGAGATTTCACTATGTAAATATAGTCAATCAAGAAGGTGGTAAGACCCTTGCAGAGTTCCCAACAGCATAGAGCTTGGGAATATTATTGTTGTTGTTATTATAACGTAAACAGAGATCATCTATGGATAAAGGTATACACTTCTTATATATTTCGAAAATCATATTGTTTTAACATCTAAAAGTCTTGTACATAAGATGTATCATTTATTTTTTCCTCTCTACAATCCAAGAATCTTGGACATCCTCACAAAACTCCCTTTTTAAAAAGCTGCAACCATTGATGCCAAAACAACAAACAAACCAAAGGAAACCTTCAATTTCCCAGCAGAAGATCCAGCCGGTGGTGGCGCCTGAGCGTCAGCCGGTGGCGAATCAGATGAGGGCGAACTAGCCGAAGAATCGGCATCCTTAGAAGGAGCAGGGGCCTCTGTTTCTTCAGAAGCAGGGGACTCTGCTTCCTCAGCAGGGGACTCTGCTTCATCATCAGAAGCAGGTGGTGAACTTTTAGGTGAAGATGTTGCATTATTAGCCTTAGGTGGTGGTGCTGCAACTGGTGCAAGTGTTCCATCAAGTCCAGGTGTAACAAACGGCTGAGAAATTCCAAGAACTGAAATGTTATAAGGCTGATTCATAACAGATTTTTCGAGCCTTGAATCGCGTTGTGCGTCTTTAACAGCTGATCCAAATACAAAACTTCCATCTTTAGCTGTCACATTCAAGAAACCTTGGTCAAATCTTGCTTTACCAGATTGTTGGTACATTGTTGTCATTTTTACACTTTTGTCCTTTAAACTTTTGAGTTTCGGGATATCATAGTAATCTAATACAACATAGGTTGATAAAACACTCTTGAGAACATCATCTGATTTTGAGGTAAGATCACCAATTGCACCATTTGGAACGGCCAAAATTGTAATTGTGGCCCTTTTGTTAATTTCAGTGGCTAAGCCAGATTTAGAAAGAAGGTCATTAAAAGTGCTATAATCAGAAAATTGGCTTAGAATTTTTGTGATATTAAAAGCTGAGGCTGAGGAGGCTAGTAGAAGGAAGTAACAGAGAAGGGCAACAATGGAACGATTCATTTTTGCCGGCAATGATCAAAGCCAAAGAAAAAAAGAAATAAAGAAAAAAAGATACAAAATATATTTATTTTTTGGTTTTTTTATACCAGCAAAAATGAGATTTTTTTTTGTTATGTTTCTTCCTAGATAAAAACAACCAACTCCGACTTATGAAAAAAGAAAAAATGGAGGGTTATATATAGTGAAGTTGATGGAGGTGAAGTGTTCTGAAGCTTGTAAATTGGAGTGAATGTCTCTATCCCTTACATTTGCATGCATGCATAAATCACTCATTTACAAAGTCTTTCATAATTTACGTTAAAGGAATGAATTTACTTTTGTGTTAATCAACATCTATTTGTATGGCATGAAAGGAGTAAAATTTATCTAATTAGACCGTACAAATATTTTATTTGTGCGATAAAAAAATAATATGAATTGGTTAACGTACTCTTAACCATTTACTAGCGAGGTATATTTACAACTGTCTATCTCATCATTTTATTGTGGTATGTTTAACGTACTCTTGACCATACCAACTTCATTATAATACCTTTCATATTACTCACGAATATCTATTCAACTTTATTAATTTTAATATTCTATTTAATTTTCTTTCAACCTCATTTGAAACAATTCAAAACCTGTACTAAGTATTAATTTTCTTTCATGCAATAAATAAACATATTCATAACGTGAGAAATCATCAAAGAGAGCAATACATTATCAAAAGGTACATAGATGTCTATTTCAGTAGCGAAGCCAGGAATTACACTAAGGGTGTTCAAGAATTAATATATATGTATAAAAAATAATTTAATATTTATATACCCAGTATAATTTTTTGTATATACAAGTCTGACCACCCCTCGTTGTATGTGGCTACGCCATTTGTCTATGTGTATATATATAATCAAGAAACTTTTGTACTTTTTCTGGTTTGTTTCCTTTTGTGTCTTAATTTGTTTTCTTTTATTACAGTCGACACAAATATTAAAGTCAGTAAAATGTAATTCCGAAATAATTTCAGTATATATACTTTTACAAACGTTTTCAATCTACCTTTGCATATGTCACCCAATAGTTAATTCCACCAATAAGTTCGTAGTTTCATTGACAAAAGTACGCAGTACCATTGTACCAATATCATGATATACAGCAATGAGCAATCGCACCAAAATTTTAACCACCAAGTAAAATCACGAGGAAATTACTTAGATTTGATAACAAGACATTTTTCAAGTCATTCATGGAACTATTTACTCGACCACAATTATTTTTCGACCACCTCTAAATTAATGGTGAAGTAAATAGTCAAGTTTGAAAGAACTTTTCCTTTGTGACCCATGAAAGTAATTGAATGCACTAATTGCTTCTTTAGTCTCAGACTAATTGCATCCACTTTTGAAACCCCTCGCCTTTGAGTATGGCAGCAAAACATGCATAGACCGAATTAGGGGTTTACTTTCAATACTCACCACCACTAAACGACCACCAATAGCCTTCATTGCATATTATTATTTTTAACTATCATCACCAACAATCATTATCGCACACTCATTCACTACTAGAATTCCGGAAAAAAGCGACCAGAATTCGGCGACCAAAATTGATATGTCAAGAAAAGCGACCAAAGTTGGTTGCTAAATTGGAGAAAATAATTAAATAATTATTCTAAATATATTAGCGACCAAGGTTGGTCGCTTTTTGGTCGATAATTTGGTCAAAATGTTGACTGGACTGGTCAGACTTGCTTGGTCAAAGAAATACTGAAATTAGCGACCAACTTTGATCGCTAAATGGGGATCCACTTATAAAATTTTAATAATTATATTATTATTTAAAAAAAATATTAAAATATAAATAAATTTAATTTAAAATTAGCGACCAAAGTTGGTCGCTCACGAAAGGGAAAGCAAATAGAGGCCAACTTTAGTCGCTAATATGGGACCCAGTAATAAAATTTTAATAATTATATTATTATTTAAAAAATTATAAAATATAAATAAATATAATTCAAAGTTAGCGACCAAAGTTGGTCGCTTATGAAAGGGGAAGCAGATAGAGACCAACTTTGGTCGCTAATCTGGGACCTAGTTCTAACGTTTAACAATAATATTATTATTTTAAATATTATATAAAATATAAATAAGTCTGATTTAAATTTAGCGACCAACTTTGGTCGCTAATTCGAATTTCTGGATAATTGGCGACCAACTTTGGTCGCTAATTTTAATTTCTGGATAATTAGCGACCAAAGTTGGTCTCTTTTCAGGTCAACATTGGTCAAAATTAAAAATCACTTTTCTATTTACTATCTAAATAATATAAATGTAAACCGTTAACACTTTTGTAATACAAGGGATGAATACACTAAAATATACTCTAACATGCTATATATGTAGTTAAAGTAGTACAACGAAGCGTGTGTGTGTGTGTGTGTGTGTGTGTGTATATATATATATATATATATATATATATATATATATATAAGAACAAAAAGTTATTTAATTTTTTTTTAGAAATAGTTGTTTGACAACAAATTTATTTGTGATACCAAAAAAAATTGCAGACACAATATAAATATGAAGAAACACAATTTCATTCACAAAAAGACGCGGGTACAATTCTGTTTATCCCCTTGATTCTTCTCTCCTGATTATCTCCGTGATTCTAGGGCTAGAACAGCGTGCTTCTCGAACGTAGGATGGTGCGGGCTTTCATGGATTTATTTGATATCAATGAAGTATGTTGTGGATCTTCTCGAATTATTTGATTATCAAGAATTATCCGGCCACTTCTTGATCTCTTTGTGAATATCTCGTGAGTTTATGGGATTTTCGAGATGATCTCCATTTTTGAGATATTTTTTAAAGGATTATGCAACCATTTTTTATAAGAGTGACCTAGGGTTTTGGTAGAGTAGCCTCTAAGCAACACTGACAAACTCCTAGGATTTCAAGAGGTCTTGTAGTATCTTGAATTTAGGATTTAACTCGATCCATTAAGATTTCAATGTCTACAAATGCCCCCTACTTCAAGGTTTGTCGGGGTGTAGCCTTGGCGAAACTTGAAGACGAGACTTGAAGTATCCGATCATCACAATAGAAAATTTTAAAGCTTGTAGTTTCAATTTGCAGGAGGAAGAGATGAAGGGCAGAACTGGTCCCACTGGGCATGCCAATTTGTTTGCAACAAATTTATTTGTGATACAAAAATAANATGTATAAATTATGAACTTAAGGTAGAAATTATGAACTACCTTAAATTATGAACTTATGGTTCTTAATAGAACTCAAATTAATGAATTTAAGTTATATAATGTATAAATTATGAACTTAAGGTAGAAATTATGAACTACCTTAAATTATGAACTTATGGTTCTTAATAGAACTCAAATTAATGCATTTAAATTATTTAATGTATAAATTATGGATTTAAATTAACTAAATTAATTTGTTCTTGTTTTATTTGTATAGATGGAACATCGTACTTGGATGTACAATAGGAATTATCCTAATCGATAGGGATTGCGGGAGGATTTTTTAGAAGGGGTGGATGACTTTATTAGACATGCAATGTCACTTCCACCATACCTAAGTGAAGGAGTAATTAGGTGCCCTTGTGTTAGGTGCGACTGTATGAAGTTTGGAAAACCGGCGGAAGTTAAGCATCATCTTTATAGTAAGGAGTTTATAGCAAATTACTTTGTGTGGATTAATCATGGAGAGATCGATGGTAGCCATGGGATATTTTATAACATGGTTGTGGGTGAAAGTAGTAGGTTGGTGGAGAATACAAATCGTGATTCTAGAATTCATGATATGGTTGCAGATGCTTTTGGGATGCACTTAGGGGGTGAGCCCAATGAAAATGTTGAACAAACTCCTAATGATGACGCAAAATATTTTTATGAACAGTTAGAGGAAGCTAATCGTCCACTACGTAATGGAAGTCCGCACTCTGAGTTGTCCGTTGCAGTTAGATTACTAAGTATTAAATCTGATTGAAATATTTCTCAAGCAGCCATGGACTATTTCATTGACCTTATGAGTGAACTAGTTGACTCTAATATCAAATTACCTGGTGATTTCTATAAGGCAAAGAGATTAGTTTCTAAGTTAGGACTTTCGTCAATGAGAATTGATTGTTGTGAAGATGGTTGCATGTTATATTATAAAGATGATGCAGCTTTAGATAGTTGTAAATTTTGCGAAAAGCCTCGTTTCAAGAGGCTTTCCAGCGGGAATATGGTCGCTATAAAATCGATGCATTATTTACCTCTTATACCTAGGTTAAAGAGGTTATATGCGTCGATGAGTTCTGCTCCTCATATGAGATGGCTCTTTGAAAATAGAAGACCACCTGGTGTTATGTGTCATCCTTCAGATGGAGAAGCTTGGAAGCACTTTGATAGGACATATCCAGATTTTGCTAGTGAACCAAGGAACATTCGGTTAGGTCTGTGTGCGGATGGCTTCACGCCTTTTAATGTATCTGCGACATCATATTCATGTTGGCCTGTCTTTCTTACACCTTATAATCTACCACCCGAGTTGTGCATGACTAGTCCATATATATTCTTAAAGTGTATTATCCCCGGTCCACGTAATCCGAAAAGTTTGATTGATGTATATTTGCAACCTTTGATTGATGATCTAAAACAATTGTGGTACGATGGTGTTGAAACATATGACATATCAACCAAGCAGAATTTCAATTTGCGTGCTAATTCAATGTGGACAATTAATGATTTACCTGCGTATGGAATGTTGTCTGGGTGGATGACTGCTGGGAAGCTAGCTTGTCCTTACTGCATGAAAAATAGTAAAGCGTTCACTTTGAAATATGGCCGAAAGAAATCATGGTTTGATTGTCATCGTCAATTCTTGCCTCCTGATCATGAGTTTAGAAGGATGAAAAATGCATTCAAAAAGAATAAAATGGAATATGATTCTCCACCTCCGATACTTTCAGGTGAGGAAATTTGGGAGAGGGTCCAGAACTTCAGTAAAGTTACTGAAGCTCCACCTTATAGATTCCCCAGATACGGTGTTACTCATAATTGGACGAAACAGAGTATATTTAGGGAGTTGCCTTATTGGAAGGATAATCTTCTCCGTCACAACCTTGATGTCATGCATATTCAGAAGAATTATTTTGATAATTTTTTCAACACAGTGATGGATGTTAAAGGTAAGACAAAGGATAACCCGAAGGCTAGAATGGACTTACAAGAATATTGCAGGCGGCTTGAATTATACTTGTAGACAGCAAACAATGGTAAGGTGTTCAAGCCCAAAGCAAGTTACACATTCACTTTGGAGGAAAGACGACAAATTTGTGATTGGGTAACGAAATTGAAGATGCCTGAGGGTTATGCGTTGAATCTTGGGAAAAAAGTTGATATGGAGGTAGGGAAGTTGAGCCATTTGAAAAGTCATGACTGTCATGTTTTCATGGAGACCTTAGTGCCTATTGCATTTTGTGGTTTGCCTAAAAGAATCTGGAAACCCATCACAGAGATTAGTTTGTTTTTCAAAGACTTGTGTTCTTCCATATTAAGGGAAGAAAACCTACTCCGGATGGATCAGAACATTCATGTAACTTCCTCATGTGTTGCTAAATTGTCCCGAAGTTGTACCATTTCTCAAGTAAGTATTGATTTAGTAGTTATCAAAATATAAAATTTACTGTGATTACATCTCAATGCAACTACTAAAAATATTTGATGTGTCACAGTCACTTCGTGGGTCAATTTGGCCATGATGCTGTATATACGAGATTTGATACGTGGTTCAAACAATTTGTAAGTTTTTCCTTAAAATATTCTAACACTATGTAGGTAAACAATGTTTGGAAGTTATGCTAACTTATGAATTTTTTTAACAATATGTAGGTAAATGATCCAAATAATGGTGTAAATCAATTTTTGAAAGATATCTTGGGGACCTGGGCTTGAGATCACAACAATGTCTAAGTACGTTGTGAATGGTTATAAGTTTTATACAGAGGATTGCTCTAAAAATAAAAATAGCAACAACAGTGGGGTGTGGGTTCAAGGTGGTGATGGCAACCAAGTTGGAGATATTGATTATTATGGTGTGCTCAAAGAAATAATAGAACTAGAATATACAGTTTGGCCATTTAAGAAATTGATACTCTTTAGATGCAATTGGTTTGACCCAAATCCAACAAGAGGTACAAGAGCACACAATCAATACAACATAATTGAGGTTAATCATATGAGAGATTATGATCGCTATGATCCTTTCATAATTGCACATAATGTTAGGCAAGTGTATTATGCTCCTTATCCATTGCGGCGGAATAAGTCTGATTGGTGGGTTGTAATAAAAACTAAGCCTGTAGGTAGGGTGGAAGTCGAGAATGTGTTAGATGTTGCATATCAAAACGATATCTCCAGTGTTCACCAAATAGTGGACGAAGTTTTAGAAAATGATTTGGAACATCCTGAACACATATTGGAAGAAGTTGATATAAATGAAGTAAGAATTATAGAAAACGAGGAAGAAGAATCAACTGATGAAGCTCAAACTAGTGAGGAAGAAGAATTCTCGGTCGAGGAACAATACGTCGATGAGCTTTAGAAAGTTGGTTTCTTTAATAACTCTCGTTTATAGCTAGTTTTTTTATATATTTCAATCTAAATATGTATTATATTATGCAGATGACTGGCAAGGGTCGAGGTAACAATGACCCTACTGGTCCTCGGGGTCGAGAAAAGGCTAGGAAACCAAAGAGGAGGGTAGAAGATAATACTCAATCTTTTCCACCCTCTTCAGAGATGCCTATGCCTATGCCTATGCCTATGTCTTTGCCTCCACCCCAGGGCTATTCTGAGCTGCCACAGCATCACGAGCCTTACACCTTCGTGCAGACACCGGGTCTTTCGTCACAGGGCCATTGGACTATACGTCCGATATACAGTCCACTTGCCTCACGACCATGTGGATCGCAGCCATCTGCATCGCATGGATCGCATCGATCTATGCCACATCCACATGGATCACAGCCATCAGTGTCACAGCCACTCGGGTTACAGCTATCAGTATCACAGCCACTTGCGGTCCATCCAGCTATGTCGCAGTCACAGGGATCGCAACCATCTTCATCAGGGACTCCATCTATTTCAGGCCTTCGCCTGCGAGATACTAGCTCTGACCCCCTACACCTTCCACACATGCCTCTGATATACATGCTTCGGACAGTGATGCTGATGATGACGAGGAGGTGCATTATGATCAATATGGCAGGATCATCATAGTCCCAGAGGGTGATGGGTAAGAGTTATTTGTTATTTTTACGTTTATTGTTTTGTACTGTTTTTACTAAGATATTAATGTGTTTTTTTATTAAATTGCAGGTTCATCCCAAGTAATATTACTACGAGGATAATCACCAAAGCCACCAGAAAGCTTTATGATGGCCCTTATGCGACTTGGAGTGAATTCCCATTCTCGCTGAAAGAGCAAATTTTCAATCAATTTAAGGTATAAATGTTCTTTTAAGTAGTATAATTATTTATATTTATGATATTTCTATATAATAATTTAACTTTTGAAATATAGAGCAAGTGTGTATGGGGACACCGCTATAGCGCGGAAGTGGCTGCAAATTTTCATCTCAAAGCTCACAAGCGGTTGTCGCATTGTTTCTCCAAAGCTAGAAAGTTGAACCAGAAGCCTGACTGGTTGCTTCAGAATTTATGGGAGGATTTGCAAAGGCAATGGCTTACCGCAAAGTTCTTAGAGAAGAGCGAAAAAGGAAAGAAAGTCCGTGCATCTGAGAAGGGAGGATCCTTGCACACTGGAGGTGCGATCAGCCTAGGGACAATAAAAAGAAGAATGGTACGTAATTGATTAATTTATTTTAATTTTCAAAGTATATCTATTTTGTTTATTAACTTTGTTTATGAGTTTTCATGAAAAGAAGTTGGGGCGTCCGATGAACCAAGATGAGCTATTCAAGGAGGCTAATATTGTAAAGAAGAAGAAAGAGACGGATCAAGAAAGGTGGGTCGAGGGCCGAGCCTCGACTGTACATGTAAGTTTTCACTTTTCATTAAGTATTTTTATTTACTTTTATATAAATTTTGAAATACTAGTTCAATGTAATTTTTCTTATAGGGTCGCTTCACAGCTGAAGTGGAGGAATTCATACGCAGTCAGCCGCCTAATGAGTCAGGCGAGCCAATCCAACCTTCGGACGAGGATGCTGAAAGAATGTGGACGGAGGCTGCTGGCGGTCCAAAATGGGGGAAGGTATATGGGCTTCCTACTAAGAAATTTCATCGCTATAAGTGTGGAATGCAAGGAATAGGGACTTCCTCGCAAGTCGAGCAACTTGATGGGGAGAGCCTCTCCGCTATGCGGGAGACTGTGATAAAGCTCACATCCGAGCTAGAAGCGGCCAAGGAAAGAGAAAAGCTTAGAGATGCTCAATACATTGGCATGCAAGCTCAGTGCCAAGGCATGCAAGAGCAGCTCAAATCTCTCCTAGCTTCTGGCATTTTTCCGATTCCCCGATCTCGTGAGTCATCGCCAGAGGCTCGCCTTCCCCGTGCTCGTTCCTCCCATCCTCCAAGTGCTCGTTCCTCCCGTCCTCCCCGTGAACGTTCTTCCCGTCCTCGACAAGTACACCCTTCTGGATAACGTCTTGGTGATGAAAGTTCACCAGACGGTGATGATAATGATGTACAAAATAATCCTTAACTTTTATACACTTTGAACTAGACAAAAAGAATCGGTTTTCGAATGGGCTTGTAATAACAGTTAACTTAGTTTGGTTAGCTTAATGTGTTAGTTCTATTGAACTTTATACTTTGTTGGTTTTAATGTTGTTGTTAATGTTGTTGTTGTGTTGTTGTTGTTGTTGTGTTGTTGTTGTTGTGTTGTTGTTGGTTTTGTTGTTGGTATTGTTGTTGTTATTGCCTGTAATAGGGATTTGGTATGCTGGCAGGTGGTGTAACTGCCAAAACAGGCAGTTTCTGCCAAAATTATACCCAGAAAAGCGACCAACTTTGGTCGCTTGTTGGTCGCTTTTCTACTTAAAAAAATATTTTCTGGGCAATAGCGACCAAGGTTGGTCACTAACTAACCCAGATTTCTTAAAAAGCGACCAACTTTGGTCGCTAGTCTATTAAAAAAATATAATTTCTGGAAAATAGCGATCAATTTTGGTCTCTTATGTTTAAAAAATAATTAAATTCTTGAAACTAGTAACCAATGTTGGTCGCTTATGTTTAAAATATGGTGACCAACTTTGGTCTCTGTTTTCCAGATTTTAAAATATAATATTTGTTTACAGACCAAAGTTGGTCGCTATATTTTGATTAATAATAAACAAAAAAAAAACGTAATTTAAATATAGAGACCAACTTTGGTCGCTAAATTTATATTATTAAAATATTAAAGTGACCAGAGTTGGTCGGTATATTGTTTACCCGGAATATTTGGTCCTTTTACCTTAGAGACCAAAGTCAGCAAAATATCGACCAGCCCTGTTTGGTCGCTTTTTGACCTGTTAGCGACCAACTTTGGTCGCTTTTTGTGGTCGTTTTTTTTCTGATTTCTAGTAGTGATTACTATGAAGCACCTCCAACAATAGCCACTTGCTACCACTAGTCTCCATGGCGCAACCACCACCAGCCACATCCACCACATCTACCGCACCAAAAATCACCTAACCATTGACCTCCATCGGAGAATCACCATCATCAATAAATAACATCCATTTGCAGCTACCACTGACACAAGCACCACCACCTCTTTCGCGCACACAACCACCATTGTCGGCCTCGTCTACCAATCATAACCATTTCTAGCAATTTCTTACAGACTATCACCATGGTCAGCTACCACAACTGCTAACTTTTAACATGTACTTCTTCAAAGAAATAATTTTATAACATATATCATGTAAATTAAGGTTTTTTCTAATATTTTGAGAATATTGTGTTTATTATTATTATCATTATGTCATTTGTGGCTTGACTTATTTCCTTGTATTTTTAGGAAACCCATAGTCCCTAAAGGTTTAGGAAAACCCATTGTCCTAATAGATTTGGGAAAGGAAAACCTATAGTCCTTGTCAAATTGGGAAACCTTTCTCTTATATGTTTGGGACCTTTTGGGATCTATATATAGGGGTTGTAGTTGGGGATTCTAGAGATTGTATTGTGCTTTTCTTCTCATTCATAGTGGAAAACTCTCTTATTTTGCCCCGAGGATTAGGCTTAGCCTAACCTCGTTAAATCCTTGTGTTGATTTTTCTTCTCTATTTGCTTTGTGTGTGATTGTGTGCTAGTTAACCCGCGATATTCCGCAACAATTAGTATCAGAGTAAGGTTCGGGTTTCTACATATAATCTAGGGTTAAGATGTCTTCATCATCTTCAATAAAGTACGAAGTAGAGAAATTTGACGGAGGTTCTAGTTTCAGTCTATGGAAGATTAAGATGAAATCGTCCCTGGTGTTACAAGGATTATGGAAAGCAATTGATGAGGATTTTCCTGAAGATATAAAAGAGACAAAGAAGGAAGACCTGAAGGAGAGTGTTTTGAGTGCGATCTTCATGAGCATTACAAATAGCGTTCTTCGGGAAATTGCTGAAGAAACTTCTGCAGCAACAGCATGGAAGAAGCTGGAAGATCTGTATTCTAAAAAATCGCTGACAAACCGCCTCTACCTGAAAAAGAGGTTATACAATCTCCGTATGAACGAAGGTACACCTGTTAAAACTCACCTTGATGAGTTTAATTCAATTATAATGGACCTGAAGAATGTGGATATCAAAATTGAGAGTGAGGATCAAGACTTGATTGTGTTATGTTCTTTACCACAGTCTTATGACACTTTTGTCGATACACTGCTATATGGGAAAGACAACATTTCACTAGAAGATGTTAGTAATGCACTAAAATCTAAAGAGTTGAAAAAGAGCTTTAATTCCAGACAGCAGAATTGAGGGCGAGGGTCTTGTGATTAGAGGAAGAACACAACAAAAGGACTTTAACAGGAAAAAGTCAATCGCAAGATCAAAGTAAGCAACACTGTTATGAGTGTGGGGAGCAAGGTCACCACAAGAGAGATTGTCCTAAGCTGAAGGAGAAAAGAGGGAAGCAGAAAACAGATAATTCGGCAAATATTGTTGACACTGGCAATAATTCTGATGATAGTGACTATGTAGGGGAAGTTTGTGCTGTGAGTTCTCGTCGTGGGCAAAATTCTTGGGTTCTTGATTCTGGTGCTACTTTCCACATGTGTCCACACAAGAATTGATTTGCAACTTATAAGAAAATGAGTGGGACTGTCTACATGGGAGATGATAATCCATTACCAGTAGAGGGGATTGGTAACATCAAATTGAGAATGTTCGACGGAATTATCAGAAACATTGAGCGTTGGCATGTTCCTCGGATAAAGAGAAATTTGATTTCTCTTTCAACTTTGGATGATCAAGGGTATAAAAATTTCACTCCGAGAATGGAATACTTAAAGTGTGTAAAGGCTCCATGGTACTCATGAAGGGTAAACTACATTCTAAATTGTATCATCTTCAGGCCAGTGTAGTTGAAGGGGAAGCTGCTGTAGCTTCTGAGAAAAGTGATCTGAATCAGTCTCAGTTGTGGCACTTGCGACTTGGCCATATGAGTGATAATGGATTGTCTTTGTTGAGTAAGAAGAATTTGCTGAATGGGTACAAAAATCAAGTTTTAAATTTTTGTGAGCATTTTGTATTTGGTAAACAAACAAGGGTAAAGTTCATCAAGAAGGCCGAGCACAAGACTAGAGACAAGTTAGATTATATACACTCTGACTTGTGGGGTCCAAACAGAGTTCCCTCCAAGAATGGTGCCAGGTATTTTATGACTTTGATTGATGATTACTCAAGGATGGTATGGGTGTATTTTCTGAAAACAAAAGATGAGGCATTTTCGACATTTGTTAATTGGAAGACAATGGTTGAGAGGCAAACGGAAAGAAAAGTTAAGCGTCTTCGAACAGACAATGGGTTGGAATTTTGCAATTCTGAGTTCGATAATTTCTGCAGCAGAGAGGGCATAGTGAGACACCGCACTTGTATCGGAACACCACAACAAAATGGTATTGCAGAACGTATGAATAGAACACTTTGTGATAGGGCACGAAGCATGCTTTCACACTCATGTGTTAGCAAAGATTTTTGGGCTGAAGCAATCAATACAGCTTGTTATTTGGTCAATAGATCTCCATCTACAGCTATTGAGTTCAAAACTCCTTTTGAGGTATGGTCCGGTTCGCCTGCTGATTATTCAAATTTAAGGATATTTGGTTGTCCTGCTTATGCTCATGAGGGATGGAAAACTTGAGGCCAGGGCAAAAAAGTGCATACTTCTAGGGTATGCAACTGGAGTGAAAGGTTATAGGTTGTGGTGCACAGATCAAAAGACTCTAGGGCTAATTATCAATAGGGATGTAACATTCAATGAATCTGCCTCACTGGACAGTCAGAGGGGGAAGGCAATAGCAGAAACAGATCGTGGTGTCAGTGACCGCATAGAGCTAGAAATTGAATCTCCACTAGCTCAGCCCAGTAGTTCTAAAGTAGAGGAAGTGGAGGAGGTGCAAAATATTGATCAAGACGATAATGTTGATGCACCTGCGCAACAACCCTATAACATTGCAACAGGCAGAGAGAAGAGAGTGATCAACCGACCGCAAAGGTTTGCAAACGTAGTTGATGGGAATCTTCTTGGATATACGAATCCTATGGGATTTGCTTTGGCAATTGCAGAGACCGTTGATGAGTTTGAGTGTTATAGCTATCCAGAAGCTATTCCGAGTATAGAACCAAATCGACGGATTAGTGCTATGGCTGAAGATATTAAGTCTCTTAACAAGTTTAGGCGTTGCCTAAACTTGGTTGATGCGTGCGGAAATCGATAGAGCCCTTGCGAGGGCTGAGGGCAAGGTAGAGAGACGTTGTTCCTGTTGATGAAGAGAATTCAAACCAAGGGGACGATTTGTTATTTATGGATTGAATTATTTCCTTGTATTTTTAGGAAACCCATAGTCCCTATAGGTTTAGAAAAACCCATTGTCCTAATAGATTTGAGAAAGGAAAACCTATAGTCCTTGCCAAATTGGGAAACCTTTCTCTTATATGTTTGGGACCTTTTGGGATCCATATATAGGGGTTATAGTTGGGAATTCTAGAGATTGTATTGTGCTTTTCTTCTCATTCATAGTGGAAAACTCTCTCTTCTTTTGCCCCGAGGATTAGGCTTTTAGCCAAACCTCGTTAAATCCTTGTGTTGATTTTTCCTCTCTATTTGCTTTGTGTGTAATTGTGTGCTAGTTAACCCGCGATATTCCGCAATACATTACTATTTTAAATTTTACATTATTACTAAATATAAATTATAAACGTTCAAAAGAAATAACAAATCTTGATCATTCAATATTTAGATTCAAAAATAATATCTTAATCATTAAACATGTGATCAAGAAAAAAACTACTGATATATCCTCGGGACAAGTTTACTTCATTCCAACCTTTATGGTAATGAGACATAAACATTCTTATCCAAATTTTGACCGATATCGTCTCCAAACAACAACTTTTTTGTAACTATGCTATTTATGCGTGCATGCATTTGCATGGGAGAGAAACGTTCACTCCCATCCACAAGCTCAACAACCCTTCACCTCTATAATTCCACCTATATATAATCTTCCATTTCTTCAAACAAACAAGTCGGAGTTGGTTTATTTTTTCTCTAAAGGAAGAAACATAAGAAGAAAAAAAAAAGCAAATATTAAAACTCATTTTTGCTGGTAAAAAACTCAAAAATATAACCAGCAAAAATGAGTCGTTCAATTGCTCCACTCCTCTGTACCTTCCTTCTCTTGGCCGCCACCTCGGCCTCTGCCTTTAATATCACAAAAATTCTAAGCCAATATTCAGATTACAGCACCTTTAATGAGCTTCTTTCAAAATCTGGCTTAGCCACTGAAATTAACAAAAGGGCCACAATTACAATCTTAGCCGTTCCAAATGGTGCAATTGGTGATCTTACCTCAAAATCAGATGATGTTCTCAAGAGAGAATTATCAACCTATGTTGTATTAGATTACTATGATATCCCGAAACTCAGAAGTATGAAGGAAAAAACAGCAAAATTTACAAATATGTACCAACAATCTGGTAAAGCAGCATATGACCAAGGTTTCTTGAATGTGACAGCTAAAGATGGTAGTTTTGTATTTGGATCAGCCGTTAAAGGCGCTCAACGCGATTCAAGGCTCGAAAAATCTGTTATGAACCAGCCTTATAATATCTCAATTCTTGGAATTTCTCAGCCAATGGTTACACCTGGACTTGATGGAACACTTGCACCAGTTTCAGCTCCACCACCTAAGGCTACTGCACCATCTTCACCTGAGAGTTCACCACCACCTTCTGATGATGAAGCAGAGTCCCCTGAAGAAGAAGAAGCAGAGTCCCCTGTTGAAGAAACAGAGGCTCCTTCTCCTTCTGAGGATGCCGATTCTCCGGCTAGTTCACCGTCACCGGCCGATGATTCGCCTCCGGCTGATGCTCAGTCGCCGCCACCGCCGGCTGGATCATCTGCTGGAAAATTGAAGGTTTCCTTTGGTTTGTTAGTTGTTTTGGCCTCAATGGTTGCAGCTTTTTAAAAGGGGTGATTTTCTATTTCATTACTCTGTTTTGAAGGGAAAAAAAATATGTAATATAATACATGAATTTGGTTTATAAATTAGGGATCATGTAAGTTTGTATATGAAAATCCTAAAGGATGTGTACTTCATGGGACAATATTTTGATTGACTAAATAAATTAATGGATTATAAGTATAGCGTTTACCTCGAGCTACTTGTCATGAATCCAAATTAGTCGAGCAAATTAGTTTCACAAAATGGTTAAGCCAAAAAAAAATATTACATTTTGTGGTACATGATTAATTTTGAAATATTTTGCGGAAGAGCGAAGTTGAAGTTTAGGATGATCTCTATCTTTTATGTGTAGTTTGCCAATATTATTCTTGATCTTATGTTAATTTGGATATGATGAAACTTTTTCACTAACCCTATAATTATGATTAATTTATGTATTGGGGAAAATCGAGTCAGCATTTTGAATTAATTATGTGGCTGATATGTCAAGACACGTGGATTAATAGAAGAGTGACAGCTGGCAAAGAGTACACAAAGAGACGCGGGTCTTAATAGGTACGCGCAAAGGTACAAGAAAACAAGAAGGAACGGTTACTCGGATCTCTTGAAGAGACACCGTTGGAATGAACCCAGACAGCAAAAAGTACATATGCGTAATATCTGCAATTAATGATGGGGAACGTTATGGAATCTTCATGAAACAGTTACGATTGTCAATCATAACGTCTCATTAATGTCATTAATTGCTCATAATGACTCTATTATGAGAGGAAAGAAACGTAGTACTTAGAAATTGCTATAAAAGGGAGAGAAATAACATTTGTATGGGGACACTGACTATTATTGGAATAAACTCATTTACATTGCTTTATATTGCTTACTCGGCTACTTCTCAGTTCAATTTTCCTTTCTTGTTACATAATTATTTCCTTATATGATTATCAGTAACCCGAGTTCTTCCAAAATTACGCTTTGACAGAAATTATTATTTTCTGGTTAAACAAATTGGTCTCGTTACCGGGAANGAATAATCAAGTGCTCGAGATTTCATACTTCAAAGCTCAAACACTTGGGGGACTATATAATATACATATAATATAACATATGTATAAGGAAGGCAAAGAAGGCTGAAACAATTAAATTTCAAGTCAAGCCTAAAGTCTACTCAGCAAATATTAAGTTCAAAGAAAAGTCACGAGCCAAAAACGCAAGTCCGCCCAATTCAAAAACATGTGAAGAATACATTCGTGGATGTAAATTTTCGAAATCTTACAAATGTTTAGGTTAAAGGCAGTATTTAGTCATGGGTCATAAAGAAACCCTTAGATTTTTTTTTACAAATCTGTTATAAAGAAAATAATTACGGAAGAGTTATAGAAGATACTTAAATACATGTAAAGTTTTATTCAGTTTGACAAGTTCGAATGAAATAAAACTTTTCTGAAAGTTATTCCAAGAAACATGTGTGTTCCTATTTCTTCTTTCGTATGTTTACACCATTATGAAGTTGAGACGTCTTCTTCATTAAGTGTCGTATATAAAAGGGCCCTCTTTTATAATTCATGCTTGATTCAAAAAAAAACTATGAAATTAACTAAGCATTTTTTAAGTGCAAAAGATAAAAGGGTAAAACAGAAACCAACGTATTAAAATTGAAGTGGAAAACAAAGCCTTAAATTTAAAAGGAAAAAGCAAGGGCAAACCTATAAAAGAGTAAAATAGAAACTCAAATCAAAGGCATCATGAAAGTTGAGCACAAAATTTTTGATATCTTAATAACTTAATTAAAACTAAGTGTGAACTTAGTCCTAACCTAATTGTCATTATAAACCCCCGAAAAGGACTGGAGGTATGATGTTACCAAAAAGAAAAAATATTACCCCTAAATGGGACCAGGGGTAAAACCACCAATTGTTCACCAACAAAACAAAAAAAAAGTCAACTTCACGATTAAACTTTCACTATGGAGCAGGTTCTGAACCAGTGTTCAAGATGGCATCATCAGCAGCAGAAGGTTCGACTTGATCAGAAGGAGCTGGGACATTCACTACATCAGGATTAGCTTCAACACCCTCGGGAGTATCAGCCATGGGCAAAGAAAAACTTTGGCTTTGCTGAGTCTTCTCGATAGTTTCTTTAATCTTTGCTATCTCAGCATCCAGTTAAAACCTTCCTGGCTTACTTCCATAAGAGTGTCATGATGCGTGTTCAAAATGGCCCAACTGACTTCAATAGCAGCCTTGTCCTCAAGAGTTTCATAATATCTCTCCCAGTGATCAATTTCATTCTTAAGCTCTTCCTTCTCGGCTAAAGCAGCATCATAAGAAGCCTGCAAAGGGGCAAGCGAACTCTCCAAAAGCTTAACTTTGTCAATAGACACTCGGAGTTCTTCTTGGGCTTGAGTGAGCGTTTGAACAAGCTCACCTGCATAAACTTCTTTCTCATCCAGAAAAGCTTTTACACCTCTGATCTATTCTGTAGCCTTAGAGAGTTGTTCCGCAAAAGATGACTCAAGAATGTGCTTGTCCTTGTCTGCCTGGTTGGAAGAGGCTTTTTCAACTGCTAGCTCCGCTACCATGACTTTTACTTGCTGCTCCAAGGTACATTTGTTCTCCTCTAAAACTTCCATCTCAAGCTGAAGACTTTCATATTGCTCTTTCCAATTATCAGCCTCAATCTGATAGTCATGCATCAACTGCTCTGTATGGAAAACCCTTTTCATCATCTCCGTATCGATGAGATTAATCTACATAAAAAGGAAAGGATGACAACCCTAGTAAAGGGAAACTGCATAAGGTAAAAAAGGAAGCTTATACCTTCAATGATGATTGCACGATGTCGTTCATCCAAGTCAAAGAACTGTGACTCTCCAGTTTTGACTTTTCCACCGGACCTATCAAGGGTTTTAGCCATACGTCAGCTTGGCCTAACTTCTTCAGAAGATTACCATCAGCAGGAACCTCAATGGTAATTTGCTTCATTGACCTGCTACGTCTTGAAGAACCAATTTCATGATGAGAAGTATTGGCAGCAAGAACGGTTGAAGAAGTTTAAATAGCTTTGGGTTGAGCAGAAATAGCAACAGTGGGAACGGGCACATGGGATTCCATTGGAACTGACATTGGAAAAGAGGAAAGAGGTGTTTCCTCAAAAACCAAGTCTAAATTTTCATTGTCAAACAAAAGAGGTGCTCAGCAGAGTCATGGGGTGTCACAAACGTCTCTTCATCAGAACTCACTAAAGTGGCTTCAACAGGTTTGGTCTCAGAAACAGAACGAGGATGAGGAGTAGCTTCGTCATCCGAAATGACGCGTCTTCTAGCCCGCGGCTTACGCACTAAAGATCCTCCATCTCGCTCCTCTTCATCTTCAGAATCTTGTAGTCTATCAGCCTTTCTTTTCGATGAAGAACTCAAGATTATCTCTTGAGCTCTTGCCAAGGAAAGTCTAGAAGCTGCGACTGACTCAGCACTCACTCCTCGAATTGGAAACTCTAATAAAAAGAAGGGTTAATAAATTCTAAAGATAGAGTAGACAAAGAGGAAGGAGATAAAGATTTACCGTGAATCTTAACCTTCCAACCAAACCTGTTTGAAAGGTACTTCCAAGATCTTACTTCCATCGAAGCAATTTTCAATAATTTTTCTACCCAACCACGAAAATTGGGAGTCTCTTCAACAGTTCCCATGGTTGCTGAAAAAGAAAAGTAAAACACTTACGGGAAGTACAAACTCTTAAAAAAAAGAAAGTTGTAAAGAAAACTTACGTGCAAAGTTCCACTTCTCAGGGAAGGGAATATTTTCTTCACCTACTAATCCTTTCGTAGGAGCAGCAACAAATTGGGCGTACCAGCCACGATCTTTATCGTCCTCGGGGCTAAGTAAAACCCTCTTACTCCTCACCACCAGAGTGAAAATTCCATGACGGAATAATTTAGGATAATAAAGGTGGATTAAATGGTAGAAGGTGAAAGGCAACTGAGCCAAATTAGCCAAATACCTTAAGCATGCAACAACCCTCCACACAATAGGGCCAATTTGTCCTAAACACACATTGAAGAAGCGACATAATTCAATAATGACTGGATCAATAGGAGGTCTAAAGTCTAATGTAAAGGGGTAGGTGTACAGAAAAGAAAAGCCACCTTTGAAAGAAGTAATTCTTTGATTAGCGTTAGAGATCGTAATTGGGAAATCAAACTTCCAATGACAATCTCTATGAATAACAGAGATCAAACCTTCAGTAATCTGTGGAGGATATACATCGGCACGATCGTGAGAAGACATAGAGGAGACCTGATTTCTAATCGACTCCCTATCAGTATAGAAAGAAAGCTCAGCGGGGATAATCTCGTCTACTGTAGGCTCACGAATCGGTTCGCTGGAATCCCTACTTCTAGCAGAAGACCTATGTGAAACGGAAGCCCTAGTTCTAGAAGACGATGGAGGAGTAGAACTAGGTTGAGAAGAAGAACCTCGAATGGAGACTGACCCTAAACTACGCAGTCTTCCACCTCTCCTGCTTCTGGTAGGAGCGGGGGGAAGTTCATCTACGATAAGGACCTTTTGAGGATCAGGGTTTGAAGAAGACATAGCTATACGAAGGTAAAGAAAAGGTTGAATGGCAAAGTATGAGAAACTTTTTCGTGAAAGAAAAGACAAAGAGTATATTTATACTCAGAAGCAACCGTCAAAAAGGTAATGATGGAAATGTCATTATGAAAACTGTCACTTCGTGATTGATGCAGCCGTAAACAACCCCTAAAAGACGCTGAGGAACTGCAAAACCAATCAAAAGCCACCACGTGTCACATGCATTAAATGGAAGTGACATATGAAGCATCAGTTCTGAAAAAGGTATAATGATATGTGGGAATGGCGGCAAAAATTCTCGCTTTAATGAGATCCACTTCCCAAATATTCAACTGCTGAATAAATAGCAAGTGGGGGCACTATCTGTATTGGGGAAAATCGAGTCAGCATTTTGAATTAATTATGTGGCTGACATGTCAAGACACGTGGATTAATAGAAGAATGACAGCTGGCAAAGAGTACACAAAGAGACGCGGGTCTTAATAGGTACAAGTGATAACGCCAAACTATGCCTTATAAAAAGACACACGGACGTTGCAAATATAATCTGAGTAATTCTGCAGAGTCGAACCACAGGGAATTAACCTATCAATTACTCTTGTCGGACTTACTAAATTCACAGAATCAATTTCCCCAAACTTTGTGATTAACAGTTGATGATATTTCTAACAACTAAAACTGAAAATAGATAAACAACTGAAACTTAACTATGCTTGATGTGTAAACAATTGGAATAAGGTCTAAGGTAATGGTTTCACCCGTTGTTGATTTCCTTGGTTGTATATGGCTTATAACTGTGACTTAGTTATCTCTATCAATCATGAACTCTCCAGCTATCATAAATCTTTCTCAAGCAATTATGATAATTTACTAGACGCACTCTCTCAAGCTACGCTAGCTAGATTCTCATTACAATTCACTTAGATTGCACCCGAGGTATCGTTATCTCTAAACCAATCTCTAAACTCTTGGTTATGACTCTCGTCTATACTCCGGGAGTGATGTTGTTCAAATAGCTACCTAAATATGCACTCTCTCTCAAGTAGATACATACTAAATAGGGACGGATAATCGAGGGCCCTTTCAATTAACCACAATCGAAAAGTAGATGAACAAATAGAGATTAAAATCAATTCAAAACTATATTAATATGACAACCAAGTCATCCCCAACGGGTTTCACCAAAACCTTAGATTCGAGTATTTAGCTACTCATGACAACGATAAAAACTACAAAAGAATTCATATTCATTGATAGAAGAATAAAGTAGGGAGAATAAAATTATTTTTCCAAGTTGCCTCCTTGCCTCTCTTGATTCTTCTCAAAAAACTCGAACTCCCCATCTATTGGACTTGTTAAACCTTTTATAGTTTGTGTGGATTTGCTTGGACTTCCGAAATTTCCCTTTTTAAAACTCTGTTTCCGCCACTGGACTAGCGCGGGCGCGCTAATGCCCGCGCTAGTGGGGTTTCCTTCTGTTTTGGACTGCTGGACTAGCGCGGGCGCGCTAAGGCCGCGCTAATGCCCGCGCTAGTGGGGTTTTCCACTGGTTTGATGCTATTGTTCCAATTTTTGTCCCTTCACTCCAATTTTCGCCCGGATCAACATCATAAGCCCTCATTTGATTATTGAACTCCTGTGAAACATCAAAGTCACCATTAGAGCCAATTTTTGCATTATTTACACACTTACAACAGTAAAACATCCTTAAGTTAGAGCCCAAACGTAGGCGAAACTATACAATTTAGCCTATTATCAACAGGCAAAGGTACAAGAAAACAAGAAGGAACAGTTACTCGCATCTCTTGAAGAGACACCATTGGAATGAACCCAGACAGTAAAAAGTACATATGCGTAATATCTGCAATTAATGATGGGGAACGTTATGGAATCTTCATGAAACAGTTACGATTGTCAATCATAACGTCTCATTAATGTCATTAATTGCTCATAATGACTCTATTATGAGAGGAAAGAAACGTAGTACTTAGAAATAGCTATAAAAGGGAGAGAAATAACATTTGTATGGGGACACTGACTATTATTGGAATAAACTCATTTACATAGCTTTATATTGCTTACTCAGCTACTTCTCAGTTCAATTTTCCTTTCTTGTTACATAATTATTTCCTTATTTGATTATCAGTAACCCGAGTTCTTCTAAAATTACACCTTGACCGAAATTCTTATTTCCTGGTTAAATAATTTACATGTTAGACGAACTGTATAAGCTGATTAAAAAAAGGTAGTTCGCTGTACAAAGCATTATGCATTCATGCAGGGTCCGAGGAAGGGCTGCATCCCAAGGGGTGTGATGTAGACAGCCTACCGTAATCAAGTATTAGTTGCTGCTTCCACGGCTCGAACACGTGACCTATAGGTCACACGGAGATAACTTTACAGTTGCTCCAAGGCTCCCCTTCAAACTGTATATGCTGATATTGATCCAGAAAAAAAAAGTACCATTGTTAACTATCAACTATCAAACTATAAAAATTAAATAGGTTCGATCTATAGCTATTAGAACATTGTAAACTGATTTATTAAATTCATCTAGTTTATAGAAGTAACAAGGGCATAAACTTCAAGATTCAATTGCTTAAGTGTTGCTTTTCCTTTTCCCTCGTCAATGCTCCATTGTGTTCAGTCAACCTCTTGAATGATGCTAGCATCCTCTCCCGATTTGGCTGCAAAAAATGCATTAGTTTAAGTAAGTTAATATAAATCTCTGCTACGAAGCCTAAGTTCTCAAAATGTTCACTATATATTATGACAATTCTATATAGTGTTACATGAAGAGGAGCCTTGGAGCAACGGTAAAGTTGTATCTGTGTGACCTATAGGTCACTGGTTTGAGCCGTGGAAGCAACCACTAATGCTTGCTTTAGGGTAGGCTGTTTACATCACACCCCTAGGGGTGCACCCTTCTCCGGACCCTGTGTGAATGGGGATATTTTGTGCACAGGACTACCTCTTCTTCTTTTTTTTTAAAATAAATATATAGTGTTATATAATTTTCAAACTCTAGTGAAGTATGTCTATTCTTTCCAAAATAAACTATTGGTAGGAAGAACTATAAACAATAATAAGAGATGATACATCAACAATAATCTCCTAGAATTCAAAATGCTTTCTTCCATTTATAATTTTCTTTAATTTATCCAAAATGTAAACCAAACGGAGTCATACTGTATGTGTATATAAGATAAAAGGGCAGTCCGGTGCACTAAGCTTCCGCTATGCGCGGGGTCCGAGGAAGGGTCGGACCACAAGGGTCTATTGTATGCGGCCTTACCCTGCATTTCTGCAAGTGATTATTTTCACGACTCGAACTTGTGGCCTCCTGGTCACATAACAGTAACTTTACTAGTTACGTCAAGGCTCCCCTTCTATGTATATATAAGATGGTTTTACGAATTAAAAAAAAGATCACGTTGATTAAAATGAGAAAACTTACCATGAAATTTCCATGTTGGTTTCTTTTCATTAGCAACAACTTCAAACATTATATGATCTCCCTCCTTTAAGCAATGTGTATCACGGATTTCATTCCATCCACCGCTAATATACACATTAGTACTATAAGAACGTAATATTAAATTCCACGACCTTTGCCTTTCATCTCTAATAATCAAATCGCATTTCTTGTTGCTGAGACCATTTGCCCATGCAAATTTCTTAGGGATACTCTGAAATTTCATTTGCAAATATAATCAAACAGTGTACATACTTCATATTCAGAAAAATGGTGTTGTAACAGATCTTGGTAGAGTTTTTTATACTTACCAACATATCTTTTGAGAGGCAATAGGGTTTAACAGTTCGTACAAAATGAGTTTGACTAAAAGGCTTGTGACTGTCAATTCCTGCATATATAGGGAAATGCCTTGCTTGATGAGTTGATGCTGGGATTTGGTTTGTCAAGAAGTAGTTTAGTGTCAAGAAATTTAACATATGAAACAGAACTATTGTAAATTTGAAGAGCATCTAAATATTAAAACTCCTTCTACAATTTACGTGATGTTGTTTGACTGAGTACAAAGTTTTAAAAAAAAAGAGCAGTCTGGTGCACTAAGCTCCAGCTATGCGCGGAGTTTGTGGAAGGGCCGGACCACAAAGGTTTATTGTACGCAACTTTACCTTGCTGTTTCTACGGCTCGAACCCAAGACCTCCTGGTCACATGCATGAAGGCAACTTACCAGTTATGTTAAGACTCTCCTTCAGAGATATTTGTGTGGTTAAATATCTCGTTAAGGGTAAAATAGAAAGTTTAAAGTTAAATTACTACTAAATATAAATATGTGTCATTCTTTTGGGACGGAATAAAAAAAAGGGAGAAGTAACTTAAACGAACAATAATGGACTACGTTTTGAATAAATAACTTCCATAAATAACAACAAAAAAAATGAAGAGTGATTGATACCAAATGTGCCCTAAATTAAAGAAGTTCACCTTTGAATTCAAATTTGTTGGAAGTCTCTTCAACATTATGGGCTTCTTGTTCTTCTTCATATTCTCTCTCACATTGATTTGAATGAAATATGGAAACTTCAAACTCCATATTTCCTTCATATCTGAACACCAACATATCTCCATATTGCAAATCATGCTCCTCTACAAACTTTTCCCAACCTTCTTCTAATCGCCGGCCGTTCACCTTCACTTGCCACTTCTTACCAGCACATCTCAGTATTGCATGTTCAATATTCTCGCGTCCCTTCAAATACTTCAAGAAACCTATAGGAATTTTCTGCAGTAAGAAATCACATACAATTAGAGGAGGCTTGTCCCGTAATTGGAATGATGGTGATATGAGTTGAGTTTAAAGATTATTGAGGATTCGTATAGTCGACCCTAATTTGTTTGGGACTGATCAGCAGTAGTTGTTGTCTTTTAGCCTTGTCCCGAAACAGTAGTACTAATTACACCTAATATTCTGCATAGAATATTCATATGGACTACGGTTTTGATCTTTAGTATGTTTCTTTAATATGATAAAAAAAATTCTTAGACAAAGGAAAGATGAAATAATTGAAATTATTACTTACAATTCCGTGCTTGAAACCTGGTAGGATGGGTTTAAAAAAGTGAGGCTTCTTTGGAGAGACTTTCATTGTGTCCAGGAAAATGTAGTGACTCTGGACAAAGTATTACTATATTTTTTTTGTGTTTTGTTATTGATATATGTTAGCTCAATATTGACTTGATAAAATAATACTCAAAGAACATTTACTTGTTTTATAGTAGTATTTATATTTGTTAAAATTTGATAAATGAATAAGGATTTGGTGAAAATCTAGACAAATATGAAAAAGAGAATACCGTTGTAAATTTATGAAGATATGATATGACTATTTATGAGAATTTATTAATGAAATCAAGGAAGATATGGAAAAAAAATCTTGCCTGGATCAAAGAATAGCTCGTATATCTCCTAAAATTGTGGGAAGAAGACATAGTTATTAACTTATTATTATGGAATAGCGATTGAGGAATTTTCGGAAAACACTATTGTTTAGTGGCTATTAACTTCCTATAGCTATCATATATTTTTTTTTTTAGCTACCATATATATAATTACTTTCTATAGCTACTATTCAGTTGTTACGGTAGTGTATTCGCGTTGCTTTATTCATGAATATAGCAACAAAAAGCGCGTAAAAATCAGGGTAGTCCAGCTGTACGCGCATGTATTCACATGTATTCACGCCATGTATTCATGAATATTAGCAAAAAGCGTCTAAATTAGGGCAGTCCAGCTGTACGCGCATGTATTCACATGTATTCGCACTGCTGTATTCATGAATACAGCAGTAAAATGAGCCTAAAATCAGGGCAATCCAGTTGTACGTGCATGTATTCACATGTATTCGCACCACGTATTCATGAATACAACAGCAAAAAGCGCCTAAAATCAAGGCAATTCAGCTGTACGCGCATGTATTCGCGTTGTTGTATTCATGAATACAGCAGTAAAAAAAGCCTAAAATCAGGGCAGTCTAGCTGTACGTGAATGTATTCACATGTATTCGCGTCATGTATTCATGAATACAGTAACGTCAATCACCTTAAAATAGGTATGTCCAGTTGTCTAAGAGAGAGGAAAAACATAAATAGCGTATTTCATGCCTTATTTCATACCTTAATGGTAGTATATGCTACAAAAATATTTATTTTGCTATAAAATATAAAATGTAGCTATAGAAAATAATATTTTAAAAATAATTTTAATTTATAATAAATAGGATGTATACCTTTGATATGGATTATATAGCTTCAATAAAATATATTCACATGCTTCAGTGATCGTTTCTTGCCCATCACCAATGCTTATCTAATTTTATTCATTTACTACACGAAATATCTTAATTTTTACCCTATATAATACTCTAGGATGATTAAAACTCTTGCCTTTAACAAAATCTCCTGTTTGCTTTTTACTCTAATAGAGGTCCCAATATGAATTAAGTAGATTCCACATGTCAAAATACTTAGAAAAAGGTTCAAATTTATCCATTTATTTTTTATTATGATTTTAAATTACTCTCTGTTATACTTCAAATTGGATCTTTGTTAGGATGAAGGGTAAATACGAGACGATTGCTAACGACAAAAATATGTATGACTCCAAAGTATAGTAAATTCCCTTTTATAAAAACGGAAAAGGGCTAGATATGTCACTCTACTATCGGAAATTAGTTATAGGTAGCCCTCGTTATACTATTCTTCACTATCTGCCCCTGTTGTTACCAATTTTAATATTTCTACCCCTCAGTCTAACGGACCAAGTCATAAAGACACGTGGCAATATCTGAAATAACCTAACCATCTATCCTTTTGCATTACCCGTATTCGCCCCGACCCGTATTCACCCCTACAAAGACCTAATCTTATTTTCTTCTCAAAAACTAGGATTTTGTAATACAATGGCGGATCCTCCATGGTTTCCAGCGATCTAACCAGTGCTGGAGTGTCAGCGACACAGCAGAGAGAGGATTTAATGAGCAACAAACGATTAGATTTTACAATTCCTCAAATTCCTTGACTTTGATTAAAGTACTAGTAGTATATATTAGGGTTTCTATTTTGGTATCTCAGATTGTCGATCGCATATTAAAATTTTGAATAGTTGATCGGGTTTAGATGAGGATGGTGCTGGTATTAGCATTGGCGATCTTCACATCCCGCATAGAGCTGCTGATTTTCCTAAAAAGTTAAGCCTACACTTGTTCTTGGCAAGATTCAACATATCATATGTAGTGGAAATCTTTGCATTAAAGGGAGTGTTTCTCTTCCTTTTAATTCATCAAAAGTAGTACTCTAGATCACTGATTACTCCTTGTTCTGATAATAAAATCATCCCAGATCCCGGACACAACGAAACTTTTCGGTGATTCCTCCACCACTATCCATTTCCGGCGACCACCTGGGATCTCAAATCACTACTCTCCGGCAATTCGAGAAGCTGCATGAAATGGACATCAGCCGAAGTAGGATTAAACTCAACGGGCTCCTGCCGCAGAATGGTTTACTGCCGGAATAGGCGCAGGAGATGAAATTGACGGTGGCAGATGCCAGGAAGCTACTGAAATTATCACAATTGTGAGATGGTGAAATTGAAGCTTAGGAGGATTGAAAAGAATGGTTTTTTGTGACCAGAACTTATTCAGATTTTCTGTGAATCTTGTTGGATTAGTACTAATCAATGCTTAGAATCTGCGAAATGCTTCTAGAATTGTAATTGTTGAATAATTGAGGGCTTTTCGGGCTTGGGGCTGAACGGGTGGGTTAGAGGGAAAATGGTTAGATGGGTTAGAGAAAAAATAGTCAGGTTGTATAAGATGCTGCCACGTGTCTTCATGAATGGATCCGTTAGATTGAGGGGTAAAAATATTAAAATGGGTAACGACAAGGGTAGATAGAGAAGAATAGTATAACGGAGGCTACCTATAACTAATTTCTGATAGTAGAGGGACACATCTGGCCCTTTTCTGTTTTCATTTCTATGCTTCTTTTCTTTTTTTCCTTTTTTTCTTTCTTTTCTCCTTTTCTTTTTTCTCGTTTTCTTCTTGTTTTTTTCTTTTTTCCTTTTTTAAATTGCATTTAACTTTTTTTTTTTTATATTCTTTTTCTCTTCATAATCTAATTTCATTTACTGTTTCACTATTTTTTTAAATACAATAAGAAAAAATAACTAATATTGTAAATATTTGTTCACCTTTTTTTTAATATAACTAGTACAATATACCTTTTGTTTTTCTTTTCTTTCTCATTTTTTAAATTCAATTGTCAAACTGAAATAATATCAGTTGTCACTTGATCTAATTCACTGAATATCACACTGACTGGTGCTAAGCACCATTAATTACATAATCAGATTCTAAGAATCAACACGTGATTGACATACAAACCTTGATCTCCTTCCCTACAAATATCATTACATACTCTACCATTAGCAGTAATACAACCAGTTATAGAGCAAGAAAATATAATCTACGGCAAGCAAATCTCCATATATACTAGTTAGAATAAAAATGATAATAAAATATTGAAAAATGCAATAAAAGTATAAGTAGCAAAAAAGACTCTAGTACCATGTGGTACCAATATGGTATATATGTATACCAACAGAGCATATGATTGCTCTAGAATATTGCTACAACTATCTCCGACTATACTACTGTACCAAAACATTAAAGGACGCAATAAAAGTATGAGAAAATTACATGCTCGTATTGCAAGCTAAATATTCGCAAGACAACTTGCTCTTTCCGTATACTAACATGGTATATAGTTGTATGTGATCGTTCCAACAATTGCCTATAACTATAAAAATTATTACAAAGTACACATAATTTATGTCCATCGGCACACAAAAATTTCAGCACTGCAAATCATGTTCATATAAATAATTTCATAATAGAATTCACTTAAAATGCAGCTAAAACAACCAAAACAATGTTCAAACTACCATATGATACCAATATGGCATATAACTATTCCAACATGGTATACAGTTTTACTGGATAATTTCCGGCAACTATGACTATACTACTATTACATAACACACATGCATAAAGAGAAAAATAAAAAAATAGTGTATCACATATTAATAAAATAAAGTATTTCAAGAAATTTTACTATATTACTATTATTAAAAGAAAATCAAATATTGTACCAATTAAATGCAGCTAATACAACCAAAAAATGATTCAACTAGCATATGATACTAATATAGTATATAGCTATACTAATAGGGTATATAGTTGGAATGAATTGTATGCAAAAATAGTATATTTGTATACTCTTTGGGTATACAATATAAATTCGTCTTCTTCTCTGGTTCAACTATATTTCACCCAAATTTCTAAAATCTACTACAAAATCTCCACCAAATTGACTAAAACTTTAGCTACAACTTCCAATCAACTTTCGAAACAAACCCATACAGGATCGGATCAAAACAATTAAAAACTCAAATAAACCAAGTTATGAGTTTCAAATTTCAAGATCCTTCAAAGATGGATTTAATTTCCTCACAATAAAATCTTTGAGAATTAGCATTAACATCATAATCAAAGAACAATACCCAATAAATTTCAACAGCAAACACTTCAATACACATGAAAATTCAAATTTTAGTTAGATAGTACATATTATTTTTGTTTTACTTTTAGGAGATAAAATAAATTATGGAGCACAAATAAAAAAAAGGGTAATGATAGCAAGAAAAAGGTACAATACTAACAACATACAAATGCTATCTTTTTTGTGATTGAAGAATTGTGATTTTTCATGGAGTAAAAGAGAAAAACTAATTTTGAAACTTCTTAAAAGTGTGTGTTGCTTCTCCTTGAGAAATGGGTAGCGGCAGCAGCGAGAATTGATGATGAGATAAAAAAGGAAAGCTAATTATTTATTGGGTTGGGCGGGTAATTAGTTGTAATAGAATAGGTATTTGACGTAATTACTTTTAAAATGGGTAATTATGGGTAATTACTTTTGATTAAGTAGGTATATAGGATAGTTTTCCCCATTTAATACTCTTAACATTAGCTAATATTTAACCTTGTCATTAATGAAGCTCCCGAATAAAATGAGTGGACTCCATATGTTCAAATTCATCGAGAAAAAATGTTCAGGCCACCAAAAGATAGATGTCGAAACAAAAATAATGGGGCGACTAAAGGCCATATTTAAGGCATTTGAAGGATCCAAATGACTATAAATAACTTAGGCAGAAAAAATGGAACAAATCATTAAACAATTGGATAAGTTCCCAAATCTTTCAAAGGAATTCATGGAAGTTTATAACGGTGGATCAAATCATAACATGAACACAGCTTATTCAGAAAGTGTTCTTTTTTTTTTCTTTCTCCGATAACTGTGATATCCGAGTCAGCTTGCCTCCCACAAATACACCTTACTAATAATTTTGCCTACCATGACTTAAACAAACGGAAACAAATCACCTAGCATTTTTATCTCGGATAGAATTCGAACCCCGATCTCCGAAGTTTTCACCCATTTTATTAACCGCTAGATCAATCCTTTGGGTGCAAGAATATGAAGCAGAAAAGGTTGAAGGATGTTAGCAATCCATGAGAAATTCTCAAGCTGGTCACAATACATGAACATATCACACCCTTGTTCAGAGGCGGATTTAAGATTTGAATTCTATGGGTTCAACCTCCAATGTTCCTAGGATTGAACTCGTTGTACTGTTAAAGTTATGGGTTCATATATACTATTTTTTGCAGTTTTGGTTGATTTTTACACATAAATTTATGTTCTCCGTCGAAAATACCAAGTTTAGTTGAACCCGACATTTCTATGCTGCATCCGCCCAGGCTTCTTGTTCCAACGGCCAAGAAATAGCACCCAAAACACCATACAACCTCTTTTCCTGCTACACCTGAAACACCGTACTCAGAGTTAGAAACCTCCGATGAGCCATTAGCTACTTCCTTACATCGTGTGTTCTGGAACAAAACGTGACATGCTTTGTTGAGGTTGTGAGCTGTATATTGAACTAACCGAGAAAGAGAAATATATTCCGTTCAATTGCTTCAGTGTTTCATTTCTTTTCTGTCACCAATAAACTTAATTGTTCAGTCAACCCCTTGATTGATTCTTGCATTCTCCAGAAATTTTGCCTACAAAAATACATTAGTTTATGTAAGTTAGTAATATCAAACCTGCTAGAAAGCAGAAGTGTTTAAAATGTTGACTACATTCTATGACATTCTGTCATGATGGATGAGGAATTTGGACTCAGGATATTGGGTTGTCCGAAGATGCAAGAATTAGGCCAACTAGGAGAAGCAGAAGAACTAAAAGATCACCACACAGGCCTTTGGGCTATATCTGGGATCCAGGTTACGGGTCGGGTACATTGTAATGAATAGTTAAATAGGGGAATAGTAGCAGTAGTATAGTAGGCTGAATATTGTTAGAAATTTCCCCTCTCTGGTCTCTATCTCCCTCGTCTATTTCTCTCTGTGGATCTGTCTCTCCCCCTACTTTCTTTGTGTTCCTATCCTAATGTCGTTAATGTCTATCATGTTATTTACTATTTCCATGTACTGGGTGTTGCTATTAATCAATATTAATTGTTGATTAAGAGGTTCATAACTTATTATTTTTAGGGTTACATAATCTTCAAACTCTTATAAAACATTTACATGCTTTTTTAATTAAAGTTTTTCTTAAAATAATTACAGTTTTGAGAGACAATACATCAACCATAAAACTCTTGAAACTTTTTAGGCTTAATTCCAAGTTATTTTGAAAGAAAAGGCTTAAGGAGATGAGAACTATGTAATGAAAATAACGTCTGATGATTTAGTGTTGAACTTGAAGTTGATACAAGCCAAAGGCACATATGAAGAGTGCAAAAAATGATTTTCTAGAAAAAGTTGAGGAAGAGTATCAAAGAGCAGAAATAATTTTTGTATACTGATAGAAACCAGTGATAAGAATAAGAACTGAAAATGCTACAAATGAAAATGAATTACGCTCTCCGAGAACGCTAAGTGCTTTCTTCCATTTAGGTAAAAACTGCTTTATGCAAGATCTTACCAAATATAGTCATAGTGTATCGTATATAAGATGATCAAAACATAAAAGACACTTACCATGAAATTTCCATACTGGTTTTGTTCCATCAGTAACCACCTCAAACATTATTTGATCTCCCTCCTTTAAGCAATGTGTATCACGGAATTTACTCCATCCACCTCTAATGCACACGCTAGTACCAAAAGGACGTACCATTAAATTCCACGACCTTTGCCACTCATCTCTTATAATCAAATCATATTTTTTGTTGATGAGACCGTTTGTGAGTGCAAATTGTGTGGGAAGGATCTGAAATGGTATACCACCATTTGCGCATATCAGTAAAAACTTCATAGTTTTCACCAAGATTGACGCCAAAACAAAGAACAAAGAAGAAAATGGTAATGCAGAATCACTTTAGCCTGAACATTCTTGAACGGTATGTGTGAAATGGGTTTTTAGACTTACCAAGTAACTATACGTAAGGCAATAGGGTCGAATGGTGCATACAAAATGACCAAAAGGCTTGTGAATAGCAGCTTCTACATGGGGAAATGCCTTGCTTGATGACTTGACGCTGGCGTTTGGTTCGTCTGTTACAAGGTAATTGTATACACAATTTCATGTCAAGATATTAAGTATGACAGAGAGATTATAGTTAAAGTATGAACAGTGTATAAACATCGACCACAAAATGAGTAGGGCTCGTTCTCCAAAGTAAACCTTTCTTGAAATTTCTTTTGGCTTCCAAATAATAAGGAAACAAGAATGATGTTACAGAAATAAAGTTTAATGATTTATATTTTAATATGACTAGATTCTAGAAACACAAAAAAGAATAAGTATACTAGTATTTACTGGGTTATGCATCCATGCATACATTAACACCGTATATTAAAAGTCACCACCCTCCCTCAACTTAGGTAAGAAATTCAAGGCTAAGCAAATTATAGAAAGGATGATATACTTCGGTAGAATCTGGTAGGAGTCGTAAAAGTGATCTTATGTGTTAAAATGACTATTGAATCCATTGTTCCTTAAGCAACATGTTTGTAGAATCACAAAAAGACTGTCTAGAAAGGTAGAGGAAGGACTGATAGAAGACCATCTTAATTTACTCGAATAGAAACATTCAACAAAAAGGGCCTTCTCAGTACTATTTCCCGCATAGCTGTTTCTCTTTTCAAGAAAAAGAACTTGTATAGATATTATTCTTCAAATATCGTTTTAAAGTATACGAATTTTCTTCAAACTTCTTAAAATTATAACATATGAAAATTTATCCTCATGGAACCTGGGACAGGCCTTTGGAACACTCAATATATAAACTTAATTGGAAAAATGGAGCAAACTGCCCCCCTTCACTATGAATTATAGCCACGAAAGGTGAAGGACACTTCTTATAACAAGCAAAAGCAACTAAAAGGAACCCTATAAAAGAAAGAACAATGTTATATAACACTTCAAAAACACTATTTAGTTACGATATGGATAGTATAAATTAGGCTCTTTTTGGTATAACTAAAATGTTTGCTATAGATTCCACATATAGGAAATGTTTTACAAAGATCTTTCATAAATAGTCTTCAAAACTGTTTGGTTGGGTACATTTTAGAATATGTAGTTGTTTACAAATAATATTTATTACAGTTTTGAATATACAAACACAAAAATAAATTTCATGGTGAAGTTACATAAAAAGACCGGCATGGTCGCCTTTAGAGCACTCAATGTATAAACTTGAGTGAATAAATAGTGCAACTGCCCCTTTAGGATGAACTATAACCTATGAAAGACGAAGCACACTTCTTATAACAAGCAAAAGCAATTAAAACATACCTCTATAAAAGAGAGAAACTGACTTATGACACGATAATACACTATTTAATTACAAAATGGAGTGTATAGATTGGGCCCTTTTTTGGTGTAGCTAAATTGTTTCCTACAAAATATATTCCACATATAGGAGGTGTTTTACAAAGATCGCTTCATAGTAACAACCTCAAACATTATATGAGATCCCACCTTTAAGTTAGTTGCAACACGGAACTCACCCCTTCTACCTCCAATATACACTTTAAACCCGTAGATAGGTAACCTTAAATTACATGACCTTTTGTCTTTCATCTCCAATAATCACACCACAATTCTTGTTGGTGAGACCATTTGCCAGTGCAAATTGTGTAGGAAGGTACTGAAATAGTTTAATAACCATTTGCACATATCATCAAAATGATATTGACCTTGCTTGATAACATGAGGCTGGAGTTTTCTTTTTTATGTATTAAATTGTGAATTGTAGTCAAACCCATGTCAAGAATATTAAATATGACAAAATTATTACAATTCAAGCACGCATAGCCTTTAAACACCCACCCCATCTTTTTTGGCTAATTTTTCATTTTAACAAATTGAAACTTGTTTTAGGAGGAAGCGACTTAACTTGCAAATTCGTCAAGTATAAATTATTTGTACTATAATACGTAGAAACTGGATATTATCATGTGGTAATTATTGTGATGCAATCAATGTGCACACTTCAGTAATTACAGTATTTTCTGCTACTGTTTTAAAGTTCTAATTTTCTTAATAAGATCACAAACTACTGCATTATACTCATGTCATCAACAAATCTTCAAAAGGCTTGAGGACCAAAAAGCATATCTAATGGACTCCAAAGATCTTACCTTTTAATTCAAATTTCTTGGAAGTCCCTTCAACAGCATCGCCGGCAGCTTCTTCTTCTTCTTCCTCTTTATCTTGCAGATACTCTGCATATTTTCTGTTACAGTGCCCTGAATCTAAATGAGAGTGACCAAAAGGCTTGTGAGCAGCAGCTTCAGCATAGGGAAATGCCTTGCTTGATGACTTGATGCTTGGGTTTGGTTTGACTGTTATAGGGTGATAACACAAACCCATGTCAAGAAATTAAGTATGACAAAAAGAATACAATTTAAAATATGAATATTGTCCGAACATCCACCCAAACGTTTGCTCATTTTCGATATTAGCAGGAATTCACTCCCCAAAATAGACCCTTCTTGATATTTCTTTTAGCTTCCTGATGTTACGAAAATAAAGTTCAATGATATAAAATTTGAATCTGACTATATTCCAACAATGAATACATTAGAACTCACATGTCCTGAAGATTAAAGTAGCAGAAATGAGGATGTTGAGGTGGATGTGCGGACACATTAGGATGGATAAGATTAGGAATGAAGATATTCGGAAGAAGGTGGGCGTGGCTGTCATAGATGACAAGATGCGGGAAGCGAGGCTCAGATGGTTCGGACACGTACAAAGGAGAAGCCCAGATGCCCCGGTAAGGAGGTGTGAGCGGCTGGCTTTGGAGGGCACGAGAAGAGGTAGAGGACGGCCTAAGAAGTATTGAGGAGAGGTGATCAGGCAGGACATGGCGAGGCTTCAAATTTCCGACGACATGGCACTTGATAGAAAGCTGCGGAAGTCGAGTATTAGGGTTGTAGGTTAGGAGTTAGTTGAGTCTTTCCTTACTTCGTACCTTTGTGAGGCTAGTCTGGTAAGGTTTTTGTCGAAGTCAATTAGTGGCAATGTGGCGTCTTACTACTCATTCGTTTTCCAGTGTCTGGTCTATATACTGTCTAAAGCTTTTGCTTTGCATCTACTTTCTCATTTTTATGATGTTATTTTTCGTATAGTTTCTATTGGTGGTACTGATATTGTCTCTTTTCGTCTTCTTGAGTCGAGGGTCTTTCGAAAACAGCCTCTCCACTCCCTCGGGATAGAGGTAAGGTCTACGTACACATTACTCTCCCCAGACCCCAATAGTGGGATTTTACTGGGTCGTTGTTGTTGTTGTTGCTGCATACATTAGAACAACATATTGAAGATCACCACCCTCCCTCAGTAAAGTTTAGTAGGACTTGTAAAAGTGCTTTTATGGGTTAAAATGATTAATGGATCCCTTGTTCTTTCAGCAACATGTTTGTGTAGTTACAAAAATGACTGTCTAGAAAGCTTGAGTAAGAACTTATAGAAGACCATCTTAATTAACTAAAGACAAATGCTCACATAAACAAGTACGTCTTATAGATAGCTATTTCACCCTTTCCAAGTAAAAGAACTTTCATAGATGTTACTTTCAACTTTCTAAATAACAAAAGCTTGACATTAAGAGGACTCAACATCTAAATTTGATGAATAGATAGAGCAAACTGCCCCTTTATTTTGACTTTTTTCCTGACAGTGGTGTCGGGGCCAACTCGAGCGCACCGCGACCATTCCACCGGGTACCTGCTGCCTCCCATCAGCACAGGTACCGGATAACACTGCCTACCAAGGATTCGGTAAATTTGAAAAGTGTAGTTGGTTATGGAGAACATGTTTTACAGTATGGTAACCAAATACTGAATAATGTTATCGAAGATGTAATATAATTTCATGGTGTATATAACCTAGTGAAAAGATCGTAGAAAAATAAGAGCTTGCTTAATTAAGAAACCTTACCATGAAATTTCCAAATTGGTCTTTCTCCATTAGTAACAACCTCAAACATGATTCGATCCCCCACCTTTAAGTCATTTTCAGCACGGAATTTAGCCCATCTGCCCCCAATATAGACGTGATGGCAGGAGGTATATAGCTTTAAATTCCATGACCTTTGTCTTTCATCTCTAATAATCAAATCACATTTCTTGTAGGTGAGACCATTTTTCGATGCAAATCGTGACGGAACACGCTGAAATTGTTTATAACATTTGCACATTGCATGTCATAGGCATCATGTTATCACAGCAAATAACTCCAATTAACAAAGAGGAAAAAGAAAAGAAAGAAAATGGTGCTTATGTTTCCTTTACCTGAAGATTCTAAACGGTTAGGTGGGGAGGGGGAAATGAGTTTTGAGACTTACCATGTAACCTTTTCTAAGGTAATAGGATCTAACAGTGCATTCAAAATGAGATTGACCAAAAGGGTTGTGAGTAGCAGCTTCTGCATGGGGAAATCCATCTGAAGAAATTAAATATGACAAACAAGATGCAGGGTTTGGTTTGTCTGTTAAAAGTTAATTGTAGATAAATCCACGTGAAGAAATTAAATATGACAAAATGATTTACAATTAAAACATGAATAACATCTAAACATCCACCCAATCAATTGGCTAGTTTTTCCTCTAAGCAAATTGAAACTTATTCTCTAGACTAAGGGAATTAGCTTACAAATTCATCAAGTATAAACTAATGGACTCTAAAGATCTTACCTTTGAATTTAAATTTCTTGCAAGCCTCTTCAACAATATCTTCTTCTTGTAGCAGATACTCTTCATATTCTCTGTCACAATGACTTGAATCAAATATGATAACCTCAAACACCATGTTTCCTTCATGTCTGAAAATCAACAGATCTCCTAACTGCAAATCATGTTGTTGTGCAAAATCAGCCCAACCCGCTTCGAATTGACAACCGTTCACCTTCACCCGCCACTGCTTACTACCCCTTCTAAGTATTGCATGTTCAATATGGTCATATCCTTTCAGATACTTCAAGAAACCAGTAGGAATTTTCTGCAGTACATTATATACTTAGATTAGCCTTGTTCCAAAATCGTACTAACTATCTAACCGGTTAAACAATTAAAAGAATGCTCATATGGACTATGGTTTTTCTAGGATAAATTCTTCCACCTATATATGATACATGCATATAGTAGACAAAGGAAAGAAGAAATACATATCATACTCACAAGACCATTCTTGAAACCTAGCTGAATAGGTTTGAAAAAATGAGGTTTCTTTGGAGGGACTCTCATGGCAAGCAGTCACAGTGAACAAAGTATATATCTCTTGTCTAACTCTGTTTTTTGAGATTGATATACTGACAAAGATACTTTTATTTTTATTAATGTTTTAAAAAACTTTAAGGATATTTTGTTCATTATCAGTACTACTTTTGTCAGTTTCAGCAATTCTATCAAAACAGGTTCAGCTTTAACTTTATGCTTATCACCTATTTATAGGGCGGAGCCAGTGTTGTGCTTCCAGGTTGTCAAAACCCAATAGCTTCGGCTCAAACTCTTTATTTGTATTACAAAATTCACTTAATATGTATGAATAATTTACTCGCCAGGAAGGCACATTTTTTAGAATCCAAAATCCCATAAACTCAAAATTTTAGCTCCGCCTTCGGCTCTTTACAATCAGCTAGCCCAAATGGGCACTTACAATCAGCTAGCCCAAATGGTTAATTTCAGAATATTAGTGTTTTTCTGAGATAAATTGTTCACCTCCATATCATACATACATGCATACATACATATAGTAGACAAATGAAAAATGAAAATTACTAAAAGGGTTAATCTTACTCACCAGAGCCTGCTTGAAACCTGGCTGAATTGGCTTGAAAAAGTGAGGTTTCACTGGACGGACTTTCTCTTTCATAGCCAGCAGTAAAAATTGCAGTTCTATAGATAAAGTATCTTTTTTCTACTTTGTGATTGATATAATTGAAAGACTGAAGCTTCAATTCAGTTCAGGGGATGCAATTTTATTTGGCAGAAAAGACGAAATTTTCCAGCATCCCAAAGTAAAATTGAAGAGAAATGAGAATTTTATTTTGTGGTTACCACAACAAATACTACCTGTGTGAGGCTTTTTAAATACATGACAAGTGGAATGATAGGTCCCACTTTGTACCAGGGAAAGATAAAAGCAGCTTTGTGTTTTTCGCTTCTAGCGTGGAAAATCCATTTGTGTTATAAAACAATAAAAGTAGAAGAACAATATTACAGAGAAAGAGAGAGAGGGGGGGGGGGGGAGAAGTTCTTATTGATATGGGATGAATTACAATAGAATAGAACTCTCTATTTATAGGGAGAGGGTGACTTAGCCACCAAGCAATGAACCCTAGAATCTCTCTAAATATAGACATTCACCATAAATACAATTCTATTTATAACACTCCCCCTTGAATGTCTATTCAACAGATAATGTGCCTCATTAAAACCTTAACTAAAATAAAACCCAGTGGGAAAAAAATTCCAGAGAAGGAAAAAGAGTACACATATCTACAATACGTCTTTTGGTTGCCTCATTAAAAACCTTGCAAGGAAAATCCAGTGAGACAAAACCTTGTAAGGGAAAAAGAGTATAACGCGTATTAACTCCCCCTGATGAGAGCATCAATTCACATCCTTAAGCATTTGCATTCCAATCTTGTGCACCATCTTCAAAAAGATATTTGGTAGAGATTTGATGAAAAAATCAGCCATATTAACTTGAATGAATATGTTGCACCTTGAAATCATCATTCTTGATAGATATATAATGTCTTCATATAATGTCGTGGAATGACTCTTCAATATCTCCATAGAGATTCTCGCTATCATATTATCATGCTTTTAATTATAGCAAGATACATATATGCACAAATTGCACTGAGGATGTGGTACTTCAAGATCAAGAATTGTATATGCTTCAAGCAACTTAAATCCTTCATGGATTGTCATATAAGTTAAGTCATATAAGCCATATAATAGACTTTAGATGCATATCAAGTTTTCATGTCATGCTAGACATATAAGATATCGAAAACTGATTGCACATACCATTGACTTTATACTTTCAAGTGTTTGAACTACATTTTCAAAACTACATGTCTTTCATATGAAACCAATTTTACTTGAATTGTTTCTCTAGACTTAAGATCCTCATATATATTTAGCGATATCATAGATGTCGTCGGCGAACATTTTATATCGGTTTCAACCTCCTTATTTTTCATAAAGACATAACATAGATATCTCTTCATTCATATATTCAGGTACCTGAATCTCTCATGAGATTTTATGAAGTGTTATGTCATGTGATCTTCTAGATCACTTGCCTCCTTTATTATGATCATTTGCTCATCTTCTTTATCAAGAAGTTGATTTGAAACCGATTAGTCTATACGCCTTAAGCGTTCCACATACTTTGTCCTTCTAGGACTTAATAGGAGCATTTGCAATGAGAATATAGTTACTTTCTTTGGGTCAGCAACTGCGTCTGGCATGCTTTGCAATATATTGCAAATGAATTATCCTTTTATGAACTTCAAGTTCATATAATCTTATTCGAGGATCTAGATGTACAAATGATAATTCATTCCACGTAACTTTTTCTCAACTGTTATCATCTCTCCCCATCATGTTAGAAAAACTAACTTGCTTCATCATCTTTGTGCGTTTGGTGTTAATCAAAATATACACCGCACATCAATAATAATAATAAGATGGAATTATTTGGTTCCTGACCCTGAACCACTCGTGAGGGGAGAATGTAATATACTTTCGTATATAACGTATATCAAACTGATATATATAACTTTGTTCTCATAAGCAATTGTTTAGCTATTAAGTAGAGGCACTTAATAAATCATTTTGCTAAACGAACTGTGATGTAAACCAACTTATCAAGATGAACTTCTTGAATAAAAATCTGGAAATTATGCTCGAAATTAAATTATTGAGCAAGTTACCTCACAAAACACCATGTTGCGGGTTAATAATAATTGCACATGTAATCATCTCATAGATGCATCTTATGTGGTATACATGGCAGGTGAATAGGCCCATATTCACCTTTGATATTTCCAGCATTTATGGGATTCAACCCCAATTTTAGTTGGTCTATTAATTAATGAGAACAAGTAACATAAAAGAATTTATAAAGAACTTTCTAGTTCTTTAATATTTACCCATGTGAATTCTCTATTATTTTTGCACATCATACTTAAATTGATATGGCTAAACCAATTATGCCAACTGAATAAATTATCAATATTGATAAACTTCAGGTTTACACCATGACGTGTGCAATTATCAATAAACTCCAAGTTTATTATGATATGAGTTTTTATATCAGTAAACATCCACTTTAGTGTGGTATTCTTTTATTTGTGTAGTACAAACTGGAGAATAAAGCGGGTAGCTTTTCACATACATATTATCCCGCTACAAGTTGCAGTAATAAAAGATATTAAATCTTTCCTTTATTTATAGTCTCAATATAATCAACCGCTTTCGCGTATACTTTGAAAACTGAATAAGTTTCTTCGAGACTTACTACAACACAATACCTTATTGGTAATCAATTGTGCTTCTCCAAAATAGTAATAATTGGCTCTTCCAGAGCTCTCAATTAATTTGGTACTACCACATATTTATCAACATCCATATGGTGAATATCTCTTTTAAAGAGAAAGTTATACCATTATGGTTATGGTCAAAATTATATGCAAGATCTGTTTCTTGCATTATTGTTGTCTTTTAATAATCACAATGCCAAAATATTTTGGCGTACAATAGGTACGTGACCAATGGCCATTCATGCCATAATAATGACATTATTTTCTTATATCATCTCAAACCTCCTTCTAGAGGTGAGTGCGGTATATTCACTACCACTAGCACGTTCATATTCTTTGAAGAATGAATATGTATTTATAAATCAGATGTTGTCACATTCGCATCATGAACGGACCATAATCATCTAATGTGATTTACAAAATCTCATGTCAAATCGATGACAAATATTTTTCACAGAGTGAAAGATTATTTTGAGAATCCTTATTGTTCTCATTACCACAAATGATGACGATTATAATTTCGTCTATTGCCACGTCCATATCCATTAATACATTCATAGTAATAATTTTATCTTCTTTCAGACTTACCGCATACTGCTATCACATTCTCTTAAGGGAATGAGAATGGAGCAAATTCAATGGGACGGGTTTTCAATTCTTTGCCCACAATCATACATGAATTTGATCATGGCGAGGCATAGAAATTTTACCACTTCAGGTGGTTATAACTTCTTACAAACTCCACTAGAGTTATAATCAAACTTTGTTGTCTTTGCTTGTATTTAAAATCAAAGTATAGAATAAAAGAGAAAAATACGGTAAAATACTTACCTTATATCCAGAATTTAATCATGAAGGAAATTCATGGAATAATTGACAATCATTATGCTCAATCCCAAAGCTTCTACTCAATTGGTTAGAGTCTCGTGCTGATAACGTGTTATAAAACAATAAAAGTAGAAGAACAATATTACAGAGAAAGAGAGAGAGGGAGAGAATTCTTATTGATATGGGATGAATTACAATAGAATAGAACTCTCTATTTATAGGGAGAGGGTGACTTAGCCACCAAGCAATGAACCCTAGAATCTCTCTAAATATAGACATTCACCATAAATACAATTCTATTTATAACAATTTGATAGATTTTCCAAGTAAACAAAGTTGGCATTTGACTGGTTGGGCCGGACTGACTCATTATAAAAAAAATTAACATCAATAGTCATTTATCCAATCCCTTAGAGCAACTCCAACCTTGCCCTCATTTTTTGTCCCCAAAATGGGGATACTCCAACCATTCCCCATTTTTCCCCCAAATTTTTTTATATTCTTCTCTCTCTTCTATATTTTATTATTATCTTTCATTTCAATTTCATTTTTTAATTTCCATTAAACAAATTCCTTCTTTTATTTTTATTTTGTAATTTCCATAATTAAAATGATTCCATAAAATTTTAAATAATATAATTTGTAAGCAATTATTATAGATTAATTAATAATTCAAATAAAAGTGAAATCATTGCGATACAAGATTAATTAAATATATATTACATAACGATAAAATTCATTCGAAATACTAGATAAATATTCTACTTCAATCTCTAGTATTCTCCCATAAATGATCTATTAATGTATTACGAAGTGCAAAATGAGCATCTTTGTCCTTAATTCTTCTATGTCGAGCTAAAAATTCTTGAAATCGTTGATTTTCATCTACTACAATTTCTACTGTTGGAGTTGGCGACAAGAACAACAACGAATAATGTATAAAAGAAGTCAAGAATATTCACAGTCGCAACCACAACAATCTTCAGCCTCATTCAGTCAATACTATAATGATTTTGGTGTATCTGGAAACGACATAGGTCCCTACTAAGTTATTATGCTATTTACCGTAGTTTCTATTTTTATGTATTTTTATTTAATGTATTTTCAATTGTCATGTATTTCCAATTTTAATGTATTTTCATTTAATATATTTTTAATTTTCACTTTTTAATTTTAGCAACATATAATATTTTATATTCGCACCTTTCAATATTAACAACATCTAATATTTTATATTTGTCACCATTTCAGTTTTTTTTTGAGATTAATTATTAAAATTTTTTTGTACAATTAACTTATAATAAAATTAACTTATAATTTTACATAAAAATAATAAATGCACGAAAATTAGTTTATCAAAATTATACACCAAAGGTAAGATATAATATTAATATTATAAAGATATTACATAAACATAATTAGTATATATAAAGAGTTAAACTAAAAGATTAAATAATTAAAATAATAATAAAATATAAGTGAATAGTAATGGGGGAGATGAATAGTGTACCCCCATATTTGAGGGAACACTATTCATCCCCCATTTTGGGGACAAATATGGGGGAGGGTTGGAGCAAAATTCCCCCATTTTTTTCCCATTATGGGGGATGGGGTCAAGGTTGGAGTTGCTCTTAATTAAAGGGATTTTTACATGCCTATACACTATTGGAAACTTTATTATAAAAAATATCCACGTTTAGTTAATTACCCTACCTAAACAAGTTTTGTTTACAAAATATATACATTCCACCTTAAAAGGCTCCCAATCCATTATTAGTACCTACAATTAAGGGATTTAATATACTTTTTTCCTTTTTTCTCTCCTCTTTCCCCTTTTCTCTCTAGATCTTCCACCCACACTCCAAATTTTTTTGGTTCCTCTTTCTTTCCTTCTTCGACGCCTAATTGCAGTAAGTTTCATGGAAAGGAACTGGATCCAACAAATTCGAATCATTCAATTTATTTGTTAAGAAACTCTTAACACATTGCTCCTTTCCATTGATACGTAAGTTCATCCCAAAAATAAAAAATGAACAAATAGACTCTAAAACAAAACTTCCACTATTCCAATGTATTTTCAGTTCTTTGCATATTTTGCCACCAAATTATACGCCTTTGTGTTGTTTATACAACATTCTTTTAATGCTCAACAAAAGGAACATTACTCATCTTTTAGTTCAAGAACAAATATTTACTATGAAGTCTCAAGTTCACATCTCAATGAGCAAAATACATGAGGTGATTTTTTTCCTTCTGTTTAAGCCTTCACACACAACGTTACCTGGTACTATGTTGGTGGGAGATAGCATATACTGATAGAATAGTCAAGGTGCACGTAGGATGATTCAAACACAACTAACATACACAATTATCATAAAGGAAAAAAAATACTTATCTTTTGGGAGAATAACAAAGAATTTACTATGAAGTCTCAAGTTCATATCTCAATGGAAGCAAAAACATGAGATGATTTTTTCCTTTTGTTTAAACCTTAATGTACAATGTTACTTGGTATTTGTGTTAGTGGGATATAGCATATGCTAATAAAATAGTTGACAAATAAATTGATTGATTCGAATTTGTTGGATCCAGTTCCTACACCAAGCATTGCCCTTCCTGTTTTGTCTTTAATTAATGGCATCGACTTCAAAGTTCAATAGGAAACATATTAGAGAGATTGAGACGTCACATGCATTCCGCCAACTTCCAGCTGTCTCAATGATGTGCAAATATAAAGATGAAATTGGGATAGTAGTGGACGATATGTTAATTTCAATGTCGACAAAATTGTGATAAACTCGGAGTCAAGTTACGACGCATTACTTTCAGCCATTACAGAACATCTATCAATTGATATACAATTACAACTTTCATACATTATTTCTGCCCAGTTATATACAACTACAATATCATACCACTTAAATATAAATTTTATACAATATGTCTTTTGTATATTTTGTATCTGATTTATACATCGTAAAAATAAATTTCATACAACTAATTATATATTATACAATTTATCTACAACTTTATACATTATTTCTACCCAGTTATATACAACTACAATATCATACCACTTAAATACAAATTGTATACAATATATCTTTTGTATATTTTGTATCTGACTTATACAAGTAAAAATAAAATTCATACAACTAATTATATATTATACAACTTATCTACAACTTTCATACATTATTTCTATCCAGTTATATACAACTACAATATGATACAACTTAAATATAATTTTTATACAATATTGTTCAACTTTCATACAATATTTAAATAAAAAAATATATAAACAACAGAATATAATTTTTCTACAATTTTACTACAACTTTACTACAATTTATGCAGTATAATGTATGTCATATCGTCGTCTTCTTCTTCTTCTTCTTCTTCTTCTTCTTCTTCTTCTTCTTCGAGTTTCAATCTGAAATTCAGCCAAAATTAAGTCTAATCTTCACCAAAACACTCTCAAAATTGAGATATAAACTCTAAATCATATTTTCAATTGTTTGCAACAACACCCAATCAAAACAATAATAGTTTTTGAAAATCCAAATTCGAATTCAAAGCTTCAAAACTTTTTAATAGCTGCCAATGGTGGAATTGTTGCTCCCTTTTCCTTTGCTTTACATTGGAATTAGGGATTGAGAGATAGAGAGAGACATATGGAGAATTCCCAATTGTTTGCAACAACACCAATTCAAACAAATAATATTTTTTGAAAACCCAAATTCGAATTCAAAGCTTCAAAGCTTTTTAATGGCTGTCAATTGTGGAATTGTTGTTCTCTTTTTCTTTGCTCTATATTACTGGAATTAGGGATTGAGAGATAGTGAGAGACATAGAGAGAGAGAGAGAGAGAGAGAGAGAGAGAGCGAGAGAGAGAGAGAGAGCATGAGGGAGAGAGAATAAGGATGTGAAATAATTGATTCCTAATATAAAGGGATACTCATTTAATTCCTAAAGTGTATATAATTGGTAAATTTGTATATAGGAGGTAATTAAATTGAAACTTGAGTAGGGAGGGTAATAAAGTTTCCAATTGTGTATAGGTATGTAAAAATCACTTAATTAAATAGCTAGCGGATGTATAAAATATGTATAATCCGTATATAATTTATGTATACCGATTAGAAAAAGTATACAATGAATATGACAGGTTATTTTTGTAAAGATCCCTTGTTAAAATGATCAGCTTAGCCCAGTCCTATAATGGTCGTGGGCCTTATGGGCTGGTCAATTATCTTTTAAAATATAATTTTTATATTTTTTAAATTGAAGTTCTAACCTGAAAAAACAAAAACAAAAATATTTACGAGTCAAAAAATATCTTATTAGGAAGAAAGATCCTATAAACGTAATAACTTTTGATAGTGTTTCAATATATCATAATAAATACTGAAAATCAAAGGGTAAAAATTTAATTTAGTAAAAGTAATTACTCAAAATAAACTATTGAAGAAAATATTTATGACGCTTGTGGCATATCCAACACCAACACATCATTTTCTTCAAATAAATTTAAATTCGCTTGTGACAGGGTTATCTTAACATCTTCAGTTTTCATCTATATCTACAATTCATGTGCAATATCATTTAGTTAAATATTAAACATAACTAAATTTTAAGAACTAATAATATTTAAATTAACATAAAAATAATACCAATTTGAGTTTGGAAAAAGTCGTGTAACCAATTTCGAGTAGTAACAAGTGTTTGGATATTTTTATGATGGGTGTAGCTTCTATACTTGGTGAGAACATGTCCACCAATTGAATGTTAATTGCAATGCTACAGTAGTAATAGGAATGCTAAGTACATCACGCGCTATCACTGAAAGATCGAGATATTTTCTAGAATGATCCTTTCCAACATATGACAACATCTATCTCTCAAAACTTCTCGAGATAAAGTTTTGATTCCTCTAAGTAAAGGTCCAATTCTGACTTTCTAGCGCTAGACGAAGTTTCATCCTGAAATGCTTTAAATTCTATGATATTAAAAATTATAACGACCCGACCGGTCGCTTTGAGCAGTTACACTTCACTCGGTAGTTTACGGGCATGAGTAGCTCCATATGATGCATTATGGCTTATGTGAATCATCGGTTTTGCTTTTCAGGTTATTCGGAATTGATTTGGAAGAATGATTCTCATCTTGAAGCTTTAAATTTGAAAAGTTTGACCAAGTTTTGACTTTTTAGTATTTGACCTCGGATTGGATTTTTGATGGTTCCGTTAGCTCCTTTGGGTGATTTTGGACTTAGGAACGTGTCCGGATCGTTATCTGGAGGTCCGTAGTGGAATTTGACTTGAAATGGCGAAAGTTGGGATTTTGAAAAGTTTCACCGGGAGTGGACTTTTTGATATCGGGGTCGGATTTCGATTCCAAAAGTTGGAGCAAGTCTGTAATATCGAATGTGACTTGTGTGCAAAATTTGAGGTCAATCGGACGAGATTTGTTAGGTTTCGGCATCGGTTATGGAAGTTTGAAGTTTCAAGTTCATTGATTTTGGATTTTGGTGTGATTCATCGGTTAAATGTTGTTATATGTGTTTTGAGGCCTCGAGTAAGTTCGTGTTATGTTATGGGTCTTGTTGGTATGTTTGAACGTGGTCGGAGGGTCTCGGGCATGTTTCAGATTGATTTTGGATCACTTCTCCTTCATTTCTGACTGCTATGTTCTGGTGTCTCATTTCTTCATCGCGATCGCGGACTTAGTGGTGCGATCGCGTAAGGGAAAAGTGGAGCAGGCTAATTCTTCTTCTTCTTCGCGTTCACAAGTGATGGTCCGCATTCGCATATGTGGTGGCAGTTAAGCATCGCGTTCGCGGATTGGAGAACGCGTTCGCATAGTGTTTGGGTCTGAGATGAGGCAGTGATGGTTATCTCTCCGCGTTTGCGAGGTTAGTTTCGCGAACGCGTAGTTTAGTCAGTTGTGTATAACGCGATCACGAAAGGACTTATGCGTTCGCGTAGGGCATTAATTCAGGAGTGTTGTTTTTCTTCTTCACGATCGCGATGGTACTTCCGCATGCATTAAGTTGCTCAGTGGTTATAAGTACTCTATTTCGAGGGTTACGGCCATTTTTGCATTTTGGGAGCTATGGAGCTCGGATTGAGGCGATTCTTGAAGCAAATTTCACCATATGAATTGGGGTAAGTTTTCTCTACTCAGTTTGAGTTATATTCCATGAATCTATCTTCGATTGTTTGATGAATTTTAAAGAGGAAATTGAGGGTTTTGGCCTAAAGTTTCATAGTATGAATTTTTGAGTTTTGAACACCGATTTGGAGTCGAACTTGACTGAAACTAGTATGGTTTGACTCGTAATTGAATGAGTTATCAAATTTTGTGAGTTTTGTCGGATTCCGAGGTGCGGGCCCGGTTGTGATTTTTGGCGGGATTTGGTATTTGATGTAGAATTCGATCTTTATCATTTGTAATTGTTTTCTTGGGCTTTATCTGATGTATTTGGGTTGCTTTTAGCTAGTTTTGGGCCGTTCGTAGGTCGCTACACGCGTGATGCCATTCTTGGAGCATCACTTGGCTTGCTCGGTGTCAGAATTGGCTTATTTAAGATAAGTAACTCTTCTAAACTTAGTGCTGAGGGTATGAAACCCCAAATTACATGTTGTGTTATTGGTATTGAGGTGACATACATGCTAGGTGACGGGCGTGTGGGCGTGCACCCTGTGAATTGTGACTCTGTTGTCTTAGGATACTGTATAGTATTGGCCCTACTTTGTTGATATCTGTGTTTTTCACCATGTGACAAAGCAATTGAGCTGTACATCATGCTAGATATCCTGTTTAGGCTTTATGTTGACATTGCTGGGTCCCATAGTGGTCGTTTCTTGCTGTCACCTCACTGATTTCATTAATATTTCGTATTCAGTCATATTCATGCAGTCATATCATATCTCAGTCTCAATTGTTATTTGTTGATACATCATATTATTGTTGTCGGGCTAGTTTTATGACATTGAGAGCCCGAGAGACTTGAGAGATTGATGACTGAGTGAGGTCGAGGGCCTGATTGTGAGGATATTTATGGGATCGGGCTGCACGCCGCAGCATATTTTATTGATTCATGACTAAGTGAGGCCGAGGACCTGATTGTGAGGATATTTATGGGATCGGGCTGCACGCCGCAACATGTTTTATTGATTTATGACTGAGTGAGGCCGAGAGTCTGATTGATTTATGCCATGATTGGCTTGTTATAGCGCTTGGGCTGAAGGAGCCCCTCCGGAGTCTGCACACCCCCAGTTAGCGCAGGTACCTACTGAGTGCGAGTGCCGAGTGACGAGTGACGAGTGCCGAGGGATTGAGAGGATTGAGTGATTGTGAGGACTGAGCGGCTGTGAGTACTGAGCGGCTGTGAGTACTGAGAGGACTGGGTGAAATGATACTCTGCGAGGATGCATATGGTTTTATTGCTGAGTCGCATCGCATTTGACATGCACATAACATACATGCATAGAGATACATTTTCCTCATGTTGTACGATATCACGTCATTCATGACTTTCTACACACATTGATATGTGGTTATAGAGAGGTATTTCATACTTGTTATTTGGAAAGGAAATGAAATATTTTATTTATTGTGGAAATGATTTTTTAGGAAAATTTCAGTTTTCAAACTATCTCATAATTTTTCGATGATTTCGATAAAGGATTTGGGTTTTCACTGATATTCTTGAAGAGCGGAACTATTTTCAGAAAACTATGAAAAGGCTGAGCACTTTATCTTTGAGCTATTTCTTTATTTATTTGCTTTACACTGTTATGAACTACTATTGGTTATTGGTGTTGGACCCGACCTATGTTCCAGCTCGTCACTGCTTTCAACATAAGGTTAGGTTTGTTACTTTTTGAGTACATGGGGTCGTTTGTACTCATACTACACTTCCTGCACATTGCGTGCAGATCCCGGATGTCGATGTTGCTGCGTTCGATGGTTGCTGAATTTGAAAGCGTACCTGCGCTCCTGCTGTAGCTGCCTCTTGTCGTGAAGTATTCAATTCACGACAAGATGAAAATTACTTGCGCTGAATATTTGAAATCCTTTGTGGGATTTACGTCTATCTTCACTTGATCATATAGTCAGATTACTAGAAGAAGCACTAGCTACATTTTGCTTGTTTGCTTAATGTTTATAGAGCATGTACCACTTATTCTTAACATATGCTATTTTTTCATGTGCAGGAATAGGATCCAACTTAGAATCATAAAAGTTTTAAAATTGCGTTATTCTATTTTGGTTCTATCGACTCCATTATCTTCACACTATCTTCACGTATACTATTTGCGTTATCCATTAATTTTTCTAACTATACTATTTGCGTTATCCATTAATTTTTCTAACTTTTTATGATGAAATAAACAAGAAGATAACCCAAAAAATAAACTACATGGGCACGTGATTTATGAATGGAATTAGTCCTAGAACAAAATCAAAATATATGAAATGAAATAACTAATTAAGCGCATAAAAGTATAGACACAATAAAGTCCTTAGAATAAATTAAGCGTATATTATCATACACTTTATTTTCAAGGAAGAATACAGATTTATTGTAGCAAAATAGATATGTTTTAGTTTTCATTCTTATCATACAAGTCTAGCTTTAAAAAGTAGACCAACTAAATAGATTAAAGAGCTCATGCAATTCAGCATACAAAATAAATAAATAAATAATAAATTGTTGTATGGTATCATCACGTTAAGAGTTTCTTAACAATTAATATCGTCTTTATCATTGTAATACATGTATATTTATGTAACACTTATATTACTAATTTAGACAATATTACTACTGGGAAGTGGCTGAAGAAAATAATATTCCTATTTTAGTTACGAAGAATGGAGATAGCATTTAGAAGTTCTTAAAACCTAGTTTGATACTCAATGCAAAATATTAGTAAACCAGATCATCCATATTATTGCTATCTGAATAAGAACAAAACAATAAAACTAAGAATAAAATTACAAAATTAAGAGAGAAAAATAAAAGAAAAACTACGAGAGTGAAAGAGAGGATTAGAGGAACTAAGGAAGTAGCGTTACTTCTATTTAACTTAACTAATTAACTTTTTATTTTTAAAATTCAAATTTTAAAAGTTTGATCTTTTAATATGATGAGCTTAGTAGAATTTAATTTTTATAATTTTAATTAAATATTTTTTATTAGGCCCACGGGCCAACCCAACCCAGCCTCAATTAAGCCTCACGGGCAATATGCTTACTTAGTGGAAATGACACTAGTTAGCCACTTTTAAGTATACTGTTTAAAATATATCCATAATTTATAATATATTTAAAGATTACCCATTTCGCGCCTCAGAGTTCAAACTTCAGGATATCATATCCTAAAGTTCGAAAATTGTATCCAGAAATTCGAATCTTATGTCCTGAATTTTTAAATTAAAAGTTCAAAAATTCAAGGCACTTAGTCCTGAATTTCAAATTAGCTACTCAAAAATTTAAGACACTGAGTCCTGAATTCCAGATTAGCAGCTCAAAAATTCAGGATACAAAAATTCAGAATACTTAGTCCTGAAGTTTGGATGAATTGGCTAATCTTTAAATACATTGTAAATTTTAGATATATTTTGAATAGCAAGCTTAAAAGTAGTTACTGGTGCACTTCGCCCGCTTACTTAGGCTTGGCTAAAAAGCAACAACAACAACAACAATAAGAACCCAGTAAAATCCCACCAGTGGGGACTAGGGAAGGCTTGGCTAAAAAGCCTCATTCTTAAACAGGCTTCAAATCCTAGCCCAATCCTAGTAAATCAGCGGTCGGGCGGAGTTGGCCCAGCAGGTCAAGCTCATATTGACGGCTCTGGTGGTGCTAAGGCCGGCAAGTGAGCCGGGCATGACAGCAAACGAGACAAACGAGCCGGTCTCGCAGGCCGTGGGCCCGGTCCCTGTCCGGTCCCTATATAAACAGTTCAAACGATCCCAGGCTAAATGTAACGATCCGGCCGGTCGTTTTTGGAATTTACGCCCCGATCCCCCATTTACTGCTTCCCCTAAGTTCATTTCTGCTATTTTGGTTTGCCGGGACGTTCGGTGTTAGGATTCGGAGTGTTTTGGAACACTTAGTCCCTAAATGAGGGCTTAAGAGTTGAAAAATGGTCCGTAATTGGAACAGTGTGAAGACGACCTCGGAATGGAAATCCGATGGTTCCGTTAGCTCCGTTAGGTGATTTCGGGGTTGGGAGCGTGTTCGGAATGTATTTTGGAGGTTCGTAGCTCATTTAGGCTTGAAATGCCGAAGTTTGAATTTTTGAAGTTTCCGGTCCGATAGTGAATTTTTTATCCGAGGGTCGGATTTGAATTCTGGAAGTTGCAGTAGCTCCGTCATGTCATTTGGGATGTGTGTGCAAAATTTCAGGTCATTCGGGCGAGGTTTGGTTAGGTTTTTGATCGAAAGTGTGTTTTGTTAGAATTTGAAGTTCTTAGGCTTGAATCTTTGATTAATTCGTTTTTCCGGCGTTGTTTTAGGTGGTTTAAGGATTTGGAACAAGTTTGAATGATGTTATGGAATATGTCCTTAGGTTTGGTTGAGGTCCCGGGGGCCTCGGGTGTGTTTCGGATGCCCAACGGGGCATTTTAGTGTTTGAAAAATTGCAGAAAACTCTCAGCAGTTGCAGGTCCAGATTTCTTCTTCGCGTTCGCGAAGAAACCATCGCGTTCGCGTAGTAGTAGCCTATCCCTTCAACGCGTTCGCGGCCCCTCAACCGCGTTCGCGTAGTGTAATCCTGGAGGGGGCCAATTTCCTTATACGCGTTCGCGTACCCGCCACCGCGTTCGCATAGCTTCAGCACCTTCCCCATCGCGTTCGCATGTGCAACTTCGCTTTCGCATAGGGCAATTTCTGGCCCTTCCATTTTTCCTTCAATGCGTTCGCGTTCCCTTGCATCGCGTTCGCATAGGTTGAGACCCCAGGCCTTCGCGTTCGCATTCCTCCCTTCGCGATTGCGAAGGGCATTTTTGGCCAGCTAATAATTTCTTCTTTGCGAATGTGAGTAACCCCCCGCGCTCGCGATGCTTTAAACTCCTGAACAGTTATAAACATTTCAAACGAGGGTTTTAGCCATTTTTAACAAAACTCAAGCTAGAGAGCTCGGATTTGGGAGAAATTTCAAGGGGATTTCAAGAGCAACGATTGGGTAACGATTCTCTACTCTTTTATGCTTAATACCCACAAATCTAATTACGTTTTCATCTTTAAATTTCGGATTTTGAATGAAAATTGGGTGAAAGTTCCTAGACCAAATTATTGGGTTTTGAGGGGGGCATTTGACCTCCGATTTGGGAGACTTTTATATGGTTGGACTCGTGAGAGTACAAGGGTTCTGAAAACGTGAAAATTTTTTGATTCCGAGACGTAGGCTGGAGGGGCATTTTGGTCATTTTACCTATTTTCGTGCCCTAGCTTTAAATTTAATAGTGGAATCAGTTGTTTGCAATATTATTTACGATGTGTAATTGAATTGAATAGATTTGGGCCATTTGGAGTCAGATACTCGTGGCAAAGGCGCGGTTTCTAGTGATATTGAGCCGGTTCGAGGTAAGTGGCTTGTCTAACCTTGTGTGGGGGACCTTTCCCCTTAGGATTTTACTTGATATTGGAGTGCCTTGTGCGTGAGGTGACGAGCGCGTACTTGAGATGATTGATGAAATCCCGTTTTTTTTTACTTAAGCTATGGAAACTTAGTTCTTATCCTTATTTGCTTTGTTCTATTTGGAGTTATGACTTATGCTAGATTAGGAAAAGCATGTTTAGCTGATTTGACTGCCTACTTGCTTACATTATTTTGACTGCACTACGTGAAGCATGCTAGGCTAGTTCTATCTGCGTTTGTCCTTCGTACCTTATTCCTTGGTTTGTTTCTGGCTGTGATTGCGCATTTTCATTGGGACTACGGGTGTGGGATTCCGGTAGCTTCCCCTTGTTTGTTTACTTTGGGACTACGGGTTCGATTCCCGGGAGATCCCCCTGCACTTTTACTTTGGGACTACGGGACGGTATCCCGGTAGATCCCCCTGCACATTGATGATTGGACTACGGGACGCTATCCCTGGAGATCCTCTGGTATTGGTACGTGAGTTGGACTACGGGACGGTATCCCGGGAGATCCACTGGACAGTTGATGAAAGGGCTACAGGACGGTATCCTGGGAGACCCTCATTGGTATCTTGACATTGAGCTGTGTTTACTCTGTGTTTTACTCTATCTTTGTAGTTAGTATTGCCTCGTTGACTTGCCTTATTACACTGCTGTATTTATTATTCCTGTCAGATTTCCACACTGTTAATTATTGCTATTGTTATATTTTTGCCTCAGTAGGGCCCTGACCTTCCTCGTCACTACCCAACCGAGGTTAGGCTTGGCACTTACTAAGTACCGCTGTGGTGTACTCATGCCCTTCCTGCGCATGTTTTTCATGTGCAGATCATCCAGGCACCTCTACTCAGGCGCACTATCAGTGAGGCAGGAGGATTTCGGAGACTTCGAGGTAGATCTGCCGCGTCCGCAGACCGACGAGTCCCCCTCTTACTCTATCCTTAGTACTTAGTTTTCTCTCTTTAGGTTGTTAGATATTCTGGAGTTTTGGAGCCATACTATATACTTCTGTAGCCCTGTGTTGCCCGTGAGTTTTCGGGTTTTGGGAATTGTCTTAGATTTGTGTTATCGAGTTGTACATGCCGAGCGACATTCAGTACAGTTTCCTTTAGATATTTAATTTGATTTTCTCTATTTTTCCGTGATTATTATGTTTCCGCAATAATAGGCTTACCTGGTCTTGGGGACCAGGTGCCGTCATGACATGTTCACGGTTGGTGAACTAGGGTCGTGACACTAAACGTGCTTTTTGTAGGAACTAGCCTGGCACGGGCCCACTAGCTCATGGTCGTGGGCTAAACAGGCTAGGCCCACGGTCCAAACGGGCTAAATGGGCCCAACGACTATAAAAAAAATTAGTTTTTTTAATTAAATACAACTTAGAGACAAAAAGATGTTAAAAAACCTGTAAGGCAATGCTGTAACGACTCGACTGGTCATTTTGCTTTCTAGAATCCCGTTACCCTAAATAAGACCTCCCGTACTTGCTTTAACTGATTTATGACTTGCGAGGATGGTTGGTCTGGGATTTGGAAGAGTTTGTGTTGAAATCGGAACACTTGGTTCCTTAAGGTTGGCTTAAAAGGCCAAGTTTGACTTTGGTCAACAATTTTAGTAAACGGACCCGGAATCGTATTTTGACGGTCTTGGAGGGTCCCTAATAAAATATGGGACTTGGGCGTATGCCCGGAATCAAATTCCGAGGTCCCTAGCCCGAGTAATGAATTTTTGTTAAAAATTGTTGAACTGAAAATCTAAGGATTTAAAAAAATTGAATAATGCCGTATCCTGTTGGTATCAGGCCCGTATATTGGTTCCGGAGCCCGGTACAGGTCCAATATAACATTTAAGTCATCTCTGTGAAATTTGGTGAGAAACGGGACTGATTTGACGTGATTCGGACGTCCGATTGTAAAAATAGGAATTTCAAATGTTCTTAAGGATTTCATGTGTTTTGGTGTTAAATCCGAGGTTTTAGATGTTATTTCGGCATTTGATCGCACGAGCAAGTTTGTATGATGTTGTTTGACTTGTGTGAGTATTCGGAGTGGAGCCCCGAGGGCTCGGGTGAGTTTCGGACGGGGTTGGGAGTGAAAAATACCCCAGTTTCTGGTGTTTCTGGGCAAAGTTGCAGGTCTCGCAAATGCGAGAAAATGTTCGCATTTGTGAACCCCACATTTGCGAGGAAAGCATCGCATTTAGGATGAAGCCTGGCTGGGGAAATGGTCGCATTTGCGACATTTTTCTCGCATTTGCGAACCCAGCAGGGTCCGCATTTGCGACCCCTCTGTCGCATTTGCGATCAAGGCAGAGGGAGGCCCAGTTCTCATTTGCAATCATTTTGTCACACTTGCGACTTCGCATTTGCGAACCTGATGTCGCAAATGCGACATCAGAGGCCTGGACACAACTTTTAAAAACGGGACTTAGGCCATTTATTTCATTTCACTATTACACTTGGGCGATTTGGGAGCTTCCAAAGAGGGGATTTCAACCTAGCATTGTGAGGTAAGTTATTACCACTTAATGTGAGTTTAATACTTGATTTTTGGGTAGATTAACACATAGAAATTAGTGGAAATCATAGGATTAGAGTAAAACCTAGGGTTTTGATAAAAACAAGATTTAACCACGAAATTTGTTATGGAATGGAGTAAAAATCACATATTCTTGATCCTTAGATTATGGGTAACAACTTTCTTCAAAGATTTCCTGAATCCGGACACGTGTGCCCGGGGATGAAATTTAGGAACCTTGTAATTTGGGTTAGGGGATCACTCTAATGGTTGGGATATGAAGTTTTAATCCTATATTGATTAGTTTTTATGCTATTTAAATAGTTTTGGAGTGTTCGGCGCCAAATTGAGGGTTTTGGGCACGTTCTTGAGTTTGGAAGTAAGCTTTGGAGAAAGGTGAGTCTCCTTTCAAACCTCGTAAGAGGGAAATGAACCGCTAAGTGAATAATCAAACATATGTGATTATTTGTGGGCGCTACGTACATACGTGGTGACGAGATTCTGTGCGTAGCTACTATTATGCTAATTGTCCGGGTAGTTTAGGACCCGTTTCATGCCATACTTGCAAATGCATGTGTTCTTACTTGCTAATGAGATTACTTAGGACACGTTAGGGATTGAAAATATGTATAAACGAATGTACGCATTTACTTGAGAACTTGTATGAATTTATTGGTTATAAATGTGCCTTTATGTGCCTTCTTGATAGTAATTTCTATTTGTAGATCGGGCCGATCGCCTCGGTAAAAATAGATGCATCTATGGTTCGCGTCATTCGACTCTCTGGCAGTGCACAGTTATTATTATGTTGGACCAGGCCGTACGACCTCGGCATAATGTGCGCATGATACTTATGTGGAAATAATCCACTATATACCCAGTTTAACTGCTTTGAAGTGTAAATTATTATATGACATGACTGAGATTGATATATCATTTTCTCCTAAATTCTGAGGTTAAAGCTTTATATATTACTATTGATATTGACCTTAGTAAGTGTCAAGTTGACCCCTCATCACTAGTTCTTCGAGGTTAAACTGGATGCTTGCTGGGTACATGTTGTTTATGTACTCATACTACGCTTATGTACTTAATTGTACATGATCTGAGGCAGGTACATCTGGTTACCCCTCCGGCGCGTCTTCCTGATTTCTGTTCGAGATCCCACGGTGAGCTGCCCTTTCTGAGCCGTTCTGCAGCTTACCGGAGTTCTCTTCTTTCGTCGTTGATTATGTACTGTTTATTTTGTTTCAGCAAGTAGGATAGTAGTATTTGTATATTCTACTAGTTGCCCTAGTACTTGTGACACTAGTTCCTGGCACACACTGTAGACTATCATTTTGGGTTGCATTTCTATTGTTAAGAAAATTGTTGATTTTCGGTCGGTCAAAATATAAATGTTGGGAATGTTTTGGTAACATAAATGGAATTCACTAGTTGATTAGGATTGGCATGCCTGACAATGGTGTTGGGCGCCATCACGACCTATAATGGAATTTGGGTCGTGACAATATGGTATCAGAGCACTAGGTTCACGGAGGTCTCACAAGTGATGGGCAAACCTAATAGAGTCTTGCGTATCGGTACAGAGACGTCTGTACTTATCTTCGGGAGGCTATAATGTGTTAGGAAACTTCTCTTTATTCATCTTCTATCGTTCAGATAATGGTATGCTAAAGTTCCTCCTTCTATTCTCTCACAGATGGTGAGGATGCGCACGACAGACGTTCCAGACCCGTGAGGAGCTGCTCCCCCCGTTGCTAGAGGTCGGGGGAGGGCACCGACCTGAGGTAGGGGGCGAGGGCGTCCCAGAGCTGTCCCGATGGCACCACCGGCAGATCTGGCGGGGGATCCTATCATCGAGGAGCAGGGAGAGGTGCCCGCAGCTGAGCCTACCCCGGCGGACTTTATGGCGGCACCGGGTTTCCAGGAGTTCATGGGCCGTATGTTGCGGTTCATGGACACCATGACTCAGGCTGATTTATTTCCAGTGGACCCAGCTACGTCTCAGGCGGAAGGGGGAGCACAGACCCCTACTGCTCAGGCTCCAGGCCATGCAGCTGCAGTGTATCAGACTCCGGGTGCACTACCCGCGGATGGGGCTCAGCCAGTTATCGCAGTGGTACCCGAGCCCAGACCGGCTGCGGATGGCGATCCGCATAAGTTATTGGACAGATGGACTAGGCTACACCCTCCTATATTCGAGGGCGAGCATCATGAGGATGCCCAGGATTTCATTGGTAGGTGCAGGGATAGACTGCACAACATGAGGATATTGGAGTCTCATAGGGTTGACTTCGCTACTTTCCAGCTGGAGGGCAGGGCCCGTAGATGGTGGCAGTCTTATGTTCTTGGCAGGTCAGCAGGTTCTCCTCCCATCACTTGGGATCAGTTGACCCAGCTATTCCTGGATAGGTATATTCCTCCCACCGAGTGGGAAGAGCTGCGGTATCAGTTTGAGCAGCTTGAGCAGGGTCAGATGTCTGTGACCAATTATGAGGTGAGGTTTTCTGAGTTATCCCGCCATGCACTGATGATACTTCCTACTGATGCAGAGAGGGTTCGGAGGTTTGTCGCAGGGTTGCATTCTAGCATTAGGGCTTACATGGCCCGAGAGGTGGAGATGGGGACTCCTTATCAGCTAGTGGTGGAGATTGCTCGGAGGATTGAGGGCTACCGTCTAAGAGGTAGGGAGCAGATGCAGCAGGACAAGAGGGCTAGATTCTCTGGAGAGTTCAGAGGTGCCTCGGCTAGGGGCAGAGGTCAGTTTGGGAGGGGTCAGCCTAGCAGGCCCCCGTATTCAGCACCATCACCTCCTCGAGGTGCTCCAGCGCGCCCCTATTTCAGCACCATACCAGAGAGTTCTTATTGCCCGCCAGCTATTCAGGGTACCTCCAGTGGGTATTCAAGTCCCCAGGGTTCTTCTGGTTCCTATTTCAGTGCTATGACGGAGAGTTCGTACCGTCCACCGGCTATTCAGGCTTCTTCCGGTGGGTCAACAGGCTATCAGGGTTAGACATCAAGGCAGCAGGTCGCCGCATCGCGGGGTTGTTTTGAGTGCGGAGACCTTGGTCATATGAGGAGATATTGCCCCAGGCTTCGAGGCAAGGCAGTACAGCAGAGCCAGCAGCCCATGGTTACAGCACCGGTTGCCCCGCCGTCCAGAGGCATAGGATAGACTGGTAGGGGCTGTCCTAGAGGTAGAGGCCAGACAGGGAGAGGTCAGCCAGCTACTGCTCAGTCAGGTGGAGGCTAGCCAGCCGGTGCTCCAGCCAGATTCTATTCTTTTCCGGCTAGACCAGATGCATTAGCCTCAGATACCATTATCACAAGTATTATTTCCGTCTGCGGTAGGGATGCTTCAGTGATATTTGATCCAGGGTCTACTTAGTCATATATGCCATCTCTATTTGCTCATTTCCTGGATATTCCTCGTGAGTCCTTGGGTACCCTGTTCATGTGCCCACTCCTGTGGGCGATTCTGTGGTTGTGGATCGGATCTATTGGTCCTGTGTAGTCACATTATGTGGTTTCGAGATTAGAGCAGACCTCTTGTTGCTTGATATGACCGACTTTGAGGTCATCCTGGGCATGGATTAGTTATCCCCATACCACACCGTCCTAGATTGCCATGCCAAGACTGTTACTTTAGTGATGCCAGTGTTGCCAAGGTTGCAGTTGAAGGGTTCCTCAATTAGTACTTCTAGTCGGGTGATCTCTTTTCCGAAGGCTCGACATATGGTCGAGAAGGGTTGTTTGGCTTATCTAGCCTATATTCGGGACACCACCATAGAGTCTCCGACGATTGATTCAGTACCAGTAGTCCACGAGTTCGCCGATTTGTTTCCGTCTGACCTTCCTGGCATGCCACTAGATCGTGATATTGATTTTTGCATTGATTTGGCTCCAGGTACCCAACCTATATCTACTCTACCGTACCGTATGGCTCTGAAAGAGTTGAAGGAGCAGCTTGAGGAGTTGTTAGCAAAGGGGTTTGTTAGACCAAATGTGTCACCTTGGGGTGCACCAGTGTTGTTTAATTTGTAAAGAAGAAGGACGGGACCATGCAGATGTACATTGATTATCGCCAGTTGAACAAGGCAACCATCAAGAACAAGTATCCATTGCCGCGCATTGATGATCTGTTCGACCAGTTGCAGGGTGTTCTCTAAGATTGACTTGAGATCCGGGTACCATCAGTTGAAGATTCGGGACTCAGATGTTCCGAAGACTGCTTTCCAAACTAGATATGGCTATTATGAGTTTCTGGTGATGTCCTTTGGCTTGACTAATGCCCCAGCGGCGTTTATGGACTTGATGAACAGAGTGTTCAGGCCTTACATTGATTCCTTTGTTATCGTCTTCATTGACGACATCTTGATATACTCACGTAGCCTGGGGGAGCACGAGCAACATTTGAGAGTAGTGCTCCAGACCTTGTGAGAGCAGAAGCTATATGCTAAGTTCTCCAAGTGTGAGTTTTGGCTAGAGTCAGTGGCATTCTTGGGGCATATTGTGTCAGGAGAGGGTATTAAGGTGGATCCTAAGAAGATTGAGGCAATTCAGAGTTGGCCACGTCGTACTTCGATGACAGAGATCAAGAGTTTCCTAGGGTTAGCGGGCTATTACCGTTGATTTGTGCAGGGTTTTTCATCTATTGCATCACCTCTGACTAGATTGACCCAGAAGGGTGCTCCTTTCCGTTGGTCCGATGATTGCGAGACGAGCTTCCAGAAGCTCAAGCAGCTTTGACTACAACATCGGTTCTAGTGTTCCCTTCCGGTTCGGGGATGTATAGTGTATATTGCGACACCTCACGCTGGCTTGGGATGTGTATTGATGCAGGAGGGACGAGTTATTGCATATGCTTCTCGTCAGCTGAAGATTCATGAGAAAAATTACCCTGTGCACCACTTGGAGTTAGCAACGATTGTTCATGCTCTTAAGATATGGAGGCATTATCTGTATGGGGTATCATGTGAGGTTTACACCGATCATCGCAGCTTGCAACACTTATTCAAATAGATGGATCTCAATTTGAGGCAGCGTAGGTGGCTGGAGTTACTAAAGGATTATGACATCACTATTCTTTATCATCCGGGCAAGGCAAATGTGGTCGCAGATGCCTTGAGTAGGAAAGCAGAGAGTATGGGTAGCTTGACATTCATTTCAGTGGAGGAGAGGCCACTAGCTTTGGACATTCAGTCCTTGGCTAACAGACTTGTGAGGTTGGACATTTCAGAGCCCAGCCGAGTCCTTGCGTGTGTTGTTGCTCAGTCTTTATTATTGGGGCAGATCAAGGCTAGGCAGTTCGATGATCCACATTTGGCAGTTCTCAGAGAGACAGTGCTACAGGGTAGTGCCAAGGAGGTTTCTATTGGCGAGGATGGTGTTCTGCGACTCCAGGGTCGCCTATGTGTTCCTAATGTCGATGGCTTGAGAGAGAGGATTCTGGAGGAGGCGCACAGTTCGCGGTATTCTATTCATCCAGGTGCTACGAAGATGTATCGTGACCTGAGGCAACATTATTGGTGGCGGCGGATAAAGAAAAACATAGTTGAGTATGTGGCTAGGTGTTTGAATTGCCAGCAGGTTAAGTATAAGCACCAGAGGCCAGGTGGCCTACTTCAGCAGATGCCCATACCTGAGTGGAAATGGGAGCGCATCACTATGGACTTCGTAGTTGGGTTACCGCGGACGTTGCGGAAGTTTGATGCAGTTTGGGTTATTGTCGACAGGTTGACCAAGTCGGCACACTTCATTCCAGTGGTGACTACTTATACTTTAGAGAGGTTGGCTCAGATCTACATTCGGGAGATAGTTCGGTTGCACGGTGTGCCTGTTTCCATCACATCAGATAGAGGCCATCAATTCACTTCCCATTTCTAGAGAGCTGTTCAGAGTGAGTTGGGGACCCGTGTGGAGATCAGCACAACATTCTATCCTCAGACCGACGGACAGTCGGAGCGGACAGTTCAAATTTTGGAAGACATGCTTAGAGCATGCGTGATTGACTTTAGAGGACAGTGGGACCAGTTCTTGCCTTTGGCCGAGTTTGCTTACAACAATAGTTATCAGTCCAACATTGAGATGGCCCCATTTGAGGCTTTATACGGTCGGCGATGTCGTTCTCCTATCGGGTGGTTTGAGCCCGGTGAGGCTAAGTTGTATGGTACATATTTGGTGAAAGATGCCTTAGAGAAGGTAAAGTTGATTCAGGAGAGACTTCGCACAGCAAGTCCAAACAGAAGAGTTACGCGGATCAGAAGGCGCGTAATGTATCATTCATGGTCGGCGAGAAGGTCCTCCTGAAAGTTTCGCCGATGAAAGGTATTATGAGATTCGGGAAGAAAGGCAAGTTGAGCCCAAGGTTTATTGGCCCATTTGAGGTGTTGAGGCGAGTTGGGGAGGTTGCTTATGAGATTGCTTTACCTCCCAGCCTATCAGGAGTTCATCCAATTTTTCACGTATCTATGCTTCGGAAGTATCACGCCGACTTGTCCCATGTGTTAGACTTCAGTACTATCCAGCTATATGAGAGTTTGGGTTATGAGGAGGAGCCAGCTGCCATTGTTGATAGACAGGATCGCCAGTTGAGATCCAAGAGGATTTCCACGGTAAAGGTCCAGTGGAGGGGCCAACCAGTCGAGGAGGCGACCAGGGAGTCCGAGGAGGACATGCGGAGCAGATACCCCCATCTTTTCCCTAGCTCAGGTATTTTTCTATGTCATTTTGAGGACGAATGTTTGTTTAAGAGGTGGAGAATGTAACGACCCGATTGGTCGTTTTGCTTTCTAGAATCTCGCTCCCTTAAATAAGACCTCCCGTAATTGCTTTAACTGATTTATGACTTGCGAGGATGGTTGGTCCGGGATTTGGAAGAGTTTGGGTTCAAATCGGAACACTTGGATCCTTAAAGTTGGCTTAAAAGGCCAAGTTTGACTTCGGTCAATATTTTTAGTAAATGGACCCGGGCTCGTGTTTTGACGGTCCTAGAGGGTCCATTGTAAAATATGGGACTTGGGCATATGCCCGCAATCGAATTCCGAGGTCCCTAGCCCGAGTAATGATTTTTTGTTAAAAATTGTTAAACTAAAAAGCTAAGGATTTAAAGAAATTGAATAATGCTTGATCTTGTTGGTATCGGGCCCGTATGTTAGTTTCGGAGCCCGGTACAGGTCCAATATAACATTGAAGTCATGTCTGTGAAATTTGGTGAGAAATGGGACTGATTTGATGTGATTCGGACGTCCGGTTGTAAAAGTAGGAATTTCAAATGTTCTTAAGGATTTCATGTGTTTTGGTGTTAAGTCCAAGGTTTTAGATGTTATTTCGGCGATTTGATCGCACGAGCAAGTTTGTATGATGTTTTTAGACTTGTGTGAGTATTCGGAGTGGAGCCCCGAGGGCTCGGGTGAGTTTCGGACGTGGGTTGGGAGTGAAAAACACCCCAGTTTCTGGTGTTTCTGGGCAACGTTGCAGGTCTCGCAAATGCGAGGAAATGTTTGCATTTGCGAACCTCACATTTGCGATGAAGCCTGGCTGGGGCAGTGGTCGCATTTGCAACGTTTTTCACGCATTTGCGAACCCAGCAGGGTCCGCATTTGCGACCCCTCTGTCACATTTGCGATCAAGGCAGAGGGAGGCCCTATTCGCATTTGCGATCATTTTGTCGCAATTGCGACTTCGCATTTGCGAACTTGATGTCACAAATGCGACATCAGAGGCCTGGAACACAGCTTTTAAAAATGGGACTTAGGCCATTTATTTCATTTCACTTCTACACTTGGTCGATTTGGGAGCTTCCAAAGAGGGGATTTCAACTTAGCATTGTGAGGTAAGTTATTTTCACTTAATGTGAGTTTAATACTTGGTTTTTGGGTAGATTAACACATAAAAATTAGTGGAAATCATGGGATTAGAGTAAAACCTAGGGTTTTGATAAAAATAAGATTTAACCACGAAATTTGTTATGGAATGGAGTAAAAATCACATATTCTTGATCCTTAGGTTATGGGTAACAACTTTTAGGAATCTTGTAATTTGGGTTAGGGATCACTCTAATGGTTGGGATATGAATTTTTAAGCCTATATTGATTAGTTTTTATGCTATTTGAATAGTTTTGGAGTGTTCGGCGCCAAATTGAGTGTTTTGGGCACGTTCTAGAGTTTGGAAGTAAGCTTTGGAGCAAGGTGAGTCTCCTTTCTAACCTCGTAAGAGGGAAATGAACCCCTAAGTGAATTAATCAAACATATGTGATTGTCTGTGGGGTCTACGTACGTACGTGGTGACGAGAGTCCATGCGTAGCTACTATTATGCTAATTGTTCGGGTAGTTTAGGACCCGTTTCATGCCATACTTGCAAATGCCTGTGTTCTTACTTGCTAATGAGATTGCTTAGGACACGTTAGGGATTGAAAATATGTATAAACGAATGTACGCATTTACTTGAGAACTTGTATGAATTTATTGGTTATAAATGTGCCTTTATGTGCCTTTTTGATAATACTTTCTATTCTTGGATCGGGCCGATCGCCTCGGTAGAAATAAATGCATCTATGGTTCGCGCCATTCGACCCTCTGGCAGTGCACAATTATTATTATGTTGGACCGGGCCGTACGGCCTCGGCATAAAGTGCGCATGATACTTATGTGGAAATAATCCACTATATACCAGTTTAACTGCTTTGAAGTTTAAATTATTATATGACATGACTGAGATTGATATATCGTTTTCTCCTAAATTCTGACGTTGTTATTATATTCATGCTAATCATGATTAGAGTAAGACTTATATATTATTATTGATATTGACCTTAGTAAGTGTCAAGTCGACCCCTCGTCACTACTTTTTCGAGGTTAGACTGGATACTTGCTGGGTACATGTTGTTTATGTACTCATACTACGCTTCTATACTTAACTGTAAAGGATCTGAGGCAGGTACATTTGGTTACCCCTCCGGCGTGCGTTCCTGATTTCTGTTCGAGATCCCACGGTGAGCTGCCCCTTCTGAGCCATTCTGCAGCATATCGGAGTTCTCTCCTTTTGTCGTTGCTTATTTACTGTCTATTCTGTTTCAGGCAGTAGGATAGTAGTATTTTGTATATTCTACTAGTTGCCCTAGTACTTGTGACACTAGTTCCTGGCACACACTGTAGACTATCATTTTGGATTGCATTTCTATTGTTATGAAAATTGTTGATTTTCGATCGGTCAAAATTATAACTTAAGTAAATGTTAGGAATGTTTTGGTAACATAAATGGAATTTACTAGTTGATTAGGATTGGCTTACTTGACAACGGTGTTGGGCGCCATCACGACCTATAATGGAATTTGGGTCGTGACAAATGCCTTGTAATTTTATTATAGAATTGTCACGACCCGGATTTCCCACCCTCGGGAGTCGTGATGGCGGCTACTCGTGAAAGCTAGGCAAGCTAACCAGTTTAACTATTTGCCTTGTTTCCATTTTTAATCCGATAACAATTAAGAACCAATATTGAAATAACAATAGAATTTAAATAGGCGGAACACTAAGTTGCAACGTTTTAATAATACTGCTAATACCAATCCATAACAAATCTACCCAATACTGGTGTCACAACTTCACAGACTGTCTAAGAGTACTACAAATAAAGGTCTGAAAGAAATAACACAACTCTGTCTATGGAAATACATGAAAGAAACAGGAATAATAGATAGAAGGAGACGCCAAGGCTTGCAGACGCCTGCAGGACTACCTCGGGTCGCCAGATGAACACGAAACAGTAATCTCACTGTGGCCCGAAATCTATAGCACTGGGATCTGCACAAAAGAGTGCAGAGTGTAGTATCAGCACAATCAACCCTATGTGCTGGTAAGTGCCTGACCTAACCCCGGCGAAGTAGTGACGAGGTTAGGACCAGACTACCAAATAAACCTGTGCAGTTAAATCATATACTGCGGAAATAAAGGCAGATATTTACAGTTAAAGAGGGGAGGGGAAAAACATGCTGCAGGGAGTATTAGATAACAACAGAATACCAATGTGGAATGTAGAGAAATCGAAGTTCAATTGCTAACAAGAATAAGAGAAACAAATACAGTATTCTAACAAGGATAAGAGAAACAAACACAGTATTCACTTTCATCTCTTTCTTGTTGCAGGCGTGCAATCCGATCCCATTTCGAATATCTTGTTGCAGGCGTGCAACCTGATCCCATTTCATATATCTTGTTGCAGGCGTGGAACCCGATCCCAATTCATATATCTTTTTGCGGGCGTGCAACCCGATCCCATTTCATATATCTTGTTGCAAGCGTGCAACCCGATACCATTTCATATATCTTGTTACAGGCGTGCAACCCGATCCCATTTCATATATCTTGTTTCAGGCATGCAACCCGCTCCCATTTCATATATTACCATTGCAAGCGTGCAACCCGCTCCCATTTCATATATTACCGTTGCAGGCGTGCAACCCGCTCCCATTTCATATTTTACCATTGCAGGCGTGCAACCCGCTCCATTTGATATTTCAACACCAATCATAAAAGAGTCTCAACAAGGAAACAATAATACAACAACAACATCCCGGCAAGGGAACAATAATATAACAACAATATCCCGGCAAGGGAACAGTAATATAACATAAACATCCCAGCAAGGAAACAGTAATATAACTCCAACATTCCGGCAAGGGAACAATAATGATAATCCTCATATGAAGCATGAATAAACCACAACAGAGTAATAACAATTACAATACTAGACTCACGGGCATGCTTGAGACCGACGTATAGATACTCGTCACCATGCCTATACATCGTATTCCACAGCTAACACATAGCAATTAAGACACAACTCCTAATCCCTCAAGCTAAGGTTAGACCAAACACTTACTAATGTTTTGGAGAAGAAAGGTTGTTTGAAAAATTGCCTCTTATGTTTTTGGGGTTTGAAAAATGAAAAATAACTAAAAATCTCGATTAAGTATACCCATCTCAGACCCTCTGTGCGGACCGCACAAAATCGAGTGCGGCCGGAGCTCACAATATTGACTGCAGTGATATGCTTTAGTATTTTGACGATAACTTTTTCTACAGATGTCCAAATTGTGATTTCTCTACCTTTCTGGAAACTAGACATGAAGGGCTACAACTTTTGTTTTTGAGTCATCTTAAAATTCCTCGTAGATCAAAAGATATAGGCTTCCGAAGTCAGACCAGTGAACCTGCGGATTCTTCCTCACCGCGGACCGCACAAAATCGAGTGCGGCCGCAAGGCCCTCACCGCGGACTGCACAAAATCTTTTGCCGCAGCAAAGGCCCCTTCCGCGGTCGCACAAAATCATTGCGGACCGCACAGGCGGGTTCAGAGACCTGCAACTCCTCTGAACCTGCAACAGCTGTGTTTATAAGTCTAAAACATCCCGGAACCTATCCGAAACTCACCCGAACCCTCGGAACTCCAAATCAAATATGCATACTGACTCAAAAACCTACTCGTGCGATCACATCATCAAAATAACATGTAAAACCATGAATTAAACCTCAAAGCTCATTATTTTCATCAAGAACACTTAAAGTTCATAACTCTTCACCCGGAAGTCCAACTCACGTCAAATAGACTCCATTTTTCACCAAATTTCACAGTTATCATTTAAATACTATAACAAGTTTGTACCGGGCTCCGGAATCAAAATACATGCCCAATAACAATGGTTTCAAACATTAATTCTTTTCTTCATTTCTTAGATAATTCAGCAAAATAATTTCTTTCAAAAATTGTTTTCTAAGGCTTGGGACCTCGGAATTCATTTTCGGGCATACGCCCAAGTCCCATATTTTACTACGGACCTCCCGGGATCGTCGGAATATGGATCCGGGTCTGTTTGCTAAAAATGTTGATCAAAGTCAACCATAATCAAATTTTAACTCTAGAAATTTCTATTTCTCATTTTTTTCACATAGAAGGCTTTCTAGATATAGGTCCGGACCACGCATGCAAGTCGAGGTGAGGCAAAGAGGAGGTTTTTAGGCCTCGGAACACTGAATTTATTTCTAAAACAAGTGATGACCTTTTGGCTTGCAAATTGCATACAAGTTTTTTTGACTTGCAAATTGCATACAAGTTTTTTTGAATTCAAATTTAAACTCATAATTTGTAAGTTTTCAGATTTTTGTCGTTGGTCCGACGGCTAATTTTCCAAAATAGCCATTAGTACCGTTTGACTTGCAAATTGCATACAAGTTACATACTAATTTTTGAACTGAAATTTAAACTTCTAATTTGACTATTTTTTAACAAATTCTAACAACCTCAATATTTTTGTAATATATTTTTGAATAAAGTAAGCAATAGTAGCAAACTCACAATTTTTTTTACTATTTTTTTTTTTATAAAATAAACCATTGTAGCAAGTATTGAAGAAAATTTGAGAGAGATTTTGATAGATCGATATTGATTTTGTAAGAAAAATGGAAGAATGAGGGGGTATTTATTTTTGATTTTTTTTAATTAAATACAACTTGAGACAAAAAGATGTTAAAAAAATATCTAAGGCAATACCTTGTAATTTTACTGTAGAATTTGATTGCAAATTGCATACTAGTTACATACTTACTTTTTAATTCAAATTTAAACTCCTAATTTGCAGGTTTTAAGATTATGGCCATTGGCCCAACGGCTAATTTTCAAAAATAGCCGTTGGGACCGTTTGACTTTCAAATTACATACAAGTTACTTACTAATTTTTAAATTGAAATTTAAACTTTTAATTTGACAATTTTTCACAAATTCTAACAACCTCAATATTTTTAGACTATTTTGTTGATAAAGTAAGCAATAATAGCAAACTCACAATTTTTTCACTTTTTTTTTGTTAAAGTAAACAATGGAAAGTATTGAAGAAAATTAAAGAGAGATTTTGATAGATTGATATTGATTTATAAGGAAAATGAAAGAATGAGGTGGTATTTATAGTAGAAAAAAGGAAAAAAGTGTAATAATAAAAAGTTTAGGGTTAAAAATTAGTTGTGGGGTTAAATGACTATTTTTAAAGACTTTTTCATCATTTGGCCGTTGGGCCAACGCCTTTTTTTAAAAAAAAAAGCCAACGTCTCTTTTTTTTTTAAAAAAAAAACATTCGTTGGCCCTGTCACGATCCGAATTTTCCATCATCGGGACCGTGATGGCTCCTAACCTTTCAGTTGCTTGGCAAGCCAACAATTAGAGATTAATACGCTAACTCTTAAACAATTCCATAAATAACAACAATTAAAACATAACAGATTAAAGAAGTGCGGAAGTCTATAATAACCCAATTAACACTTATACATAACTATCCTAGAATCTGGTGTCACAATCCACGAAATACTAAGATTTAACTACAATAAGTGTCTGAAGGAAATACAACTGTTTCCGAATGAAAGGAATAGTAAACTGAAATGACTGGAAGGGGACTCCAGGATCTGCGAACGCCGGCACATCTCTACCTTGGGTCTCCGATCAGATGAAGCCAGCAGCTAACTCGGGATCAACTTAGTCGAGTACCGAAATTTGCACAAAAAGTGCAGAGTGCAGTATCAGTACAACCGGCCCCATGTACTGGTAAGTTCCGAGCCTAACCTCGACGAGGTAGTGACGAGGCTACGGCGGGGCAATTACAACATAACCTGCATATAGTGTGTAATAAAGGCAGAAAAAAGGACAGGACAAAATAAAGCAGTAACTTGCAAGAAACGAACACGGAACTCAAATGTCTTATCAGTATGCAACTACAAGCGATCCTTAAGTGAATTGCAAAAAAAAAAGCCTACAGAATACTTACACAGTAGAAGAATGATACATAAACACACATACTGATGCGGCGCACATTCCGATCCCACCATATAATCAATATCAATATAAATATTCACCCTTATTACTCCATATCAATCCACCTTTATTCCTCCTGTTGCGGCGTGCAACCCGATCCTACCGTATAATAGCAATTCACCCTTATTCCTCCTCAATATATTACCCTTATTCCTCCTGTTGCGGCGCGCAACCCGATCCCACCATATAATAGCATTTCACCCTTATTCCTCCTCAATATATCACCCTTATCAAGCAAGTCTTGCAAGTATTTTTTCAATTCTTTCAACTCTGGCGGGGCCATGCGGTATGGCGGAATAGAAATGGGCAGAGTGCCCGGAGCCAAATCATTACAGAAGTCAATATCCCTGTCGGGTGGCATCCCCGGCAGGTCTGCAGGAAATACCTCTGGAAACTCTCGAACAACTGGCACAGAATTCATGAAAGGAACCTCCGCACTAGAATCACGGACATAAGCCAAATAAGCTAGATAACTCTTCTCGACCATACGCCGAGCCTTCATATAAGAAATAACCCTGCTGGTAGAATAACCAGGAGTCCCTTTCCACTCTAATCGAGGCAACCCCGGCAAGGCTAAGGTCACTGTCTTGGCGAGACAGTCCAATATAGCATGATAAGGCGACATCCAATCCATCCCCAAAATGACATCAAAATCGACCATATCGAGAAGTAGGAGATCTACTCTAGTCTCAACACCCCCAATAATAACCACACATGAACGGTAGACACAATCTAAAACAATAGAATCCCCTACAAGTGTGGTGTTGCTCCCTAACGCACACGCAAGTATACGTGGTCGACAAGTAATATAGGATTGTAAGTCCAGATATCGTACCCATAGGGACTTGTGATTAACTATCAACTAAATTAAACCCAAACAATTAATCTATTCAAGTGAATTTCAAAGTATGAATATTTAACTAAAGATAATCTAGAGTAGTAAACTAAGAAACAAAGGAAACAAATTGGCGAACTTAGACACGAATTCAATGGGAGAGAATATTCTAGAGCTATGGGTTAGCCAACAATCCCGTTGAGTTTTCCACTTAAATCGTCAAATTAATTTATCTGGTTTATTGGTTGACAGGGTTAATATTGCTCGTATCCTTCTCCCGAAGTACAACTCGCCTATTCAAGCTAACCTAACGCCTATATTCCTATGGAATTAGGATTAGCAAGAACGCATTTATAATTCCCTTATAATAACCAAGCAAGGCGATTAGGTATACTCCTATCCTAACCGCAAATCCGCTCCCCCTAAGAGTTAAGATCTTGCTCTATTCAATCTTATATGCAATCTAGAATTCCCTCTCCCGAGTTCAATCCTAGATTTGTAGATAGTATTCAATTGGTAATCAAGCAATTAAATAATTAACCGCAAGATTGAATAAATAAACCAATATGATAAAATAATAAGAACAATTTAAGCTTCAAACCACAACATTCATGTAGCACCCAAAACTCTAGAACTAATAAACTATGAGATTCACGGAAGAGAAGAGAAGAAAAACTAGTTAAAAGCCTCCTCCAAGCGCGGTGTGTGTTCCTCCACGTGAAACTCCCTTCAAAGTATGTTATATATCCTCAAAAGTGGCGTCCTCCCCCCAAAAAATATGTTTAGTCTTGCTTTTATACGTGTTGGGTAGCTCTAGGGCCGAAATAACCTTTTCCCGTGCAAAGTTGGATAAAATTCCCGTCACTGGCGCCCTGGCTAGTGCCAGGCGCCCTCCTCGGCGCTCCATTATTTTACATTCTGTTTCTGGCGCCACAGGTAGGGCTGGGCGCCACCTGTGGCGCCCAAATTCGCAAGTTCTCCGATTTCTTTCGTTTTGGCTCTAATTTTGCACGTTTCGTCCCCAGTTGCTCCCGGATCATTCCTACACATAAAAACACATCAAATTAATATAAATCAATACATTTCACATCCTAAATCCACGTAACAAAAGTAAGATATGAGGCGATATACATGCGAATATATATGCTTTAAGCTAAACATCATGTGGACACATACACGGGGGCCCTCAATGAATCACATGGCACAACCAAATATGAAGCAAAATAGGATGACACATATGAATAAGTAGAACCCGGATCAAATAGCACCGAGACATCTTTACTACAAACTGAAATCGTACCTGTGATAACCGCGTCAGATGACTCAGCCTCAAGCTTGGCTGGAAAAGCATAGCATCGGGGCTGGGCCCCACCACTCTGAACTACATCTCGAGGACGAGCCCTGTCTGGTTGGCCTCCACCTCTAGTGGCCTGACCTCCACCTCTAATGCCCTGACCTCCATCTTTAGCTGTGTGACCCCTACCTCTAGCTGGCTGAGCAGGCGGTGAAACACTTGGTGCCGAAATCATGGCACGAGAACCCTGATACTGAGAACTGCTTGATGCTCGAGGACAATACCTGGCAATGTGCCTCGGATCACCACAAGTAGAACAAGACTTCGGCTGCTGAGACTGCTTACCCTGAAACTGACGCTGGCGACCTGAGTAACCACCCTGAAAACTCTGAAGCGGAGGTGCACTGATAGGTGTTGGTGGTGCACTGTAGGCTAGCTGATCGAAATACTGCATATGAGGGCCACGACCACCTGAAGCACCGTGAGAAACCTGAAGGGTTGAATGAAACGGCCTGGAAGGATGGCCTCTGCCAAAAGTAGTCCTGCTGGCGTCCGCAGGCCCTGGCGTCCCCTTCTACATCTCTATATTACTGTTTTCTTTATTTCCAAAACAGTTGTAATTTCTTTCAGACTGATGTTTGTAGAAAAATCACAGTGTGTTCGTGAATTGTGACACCGAATCTCTGGGTAGAAATATTATGTAAACAAAATCGATATCTATACATCTTGCAGTTATTTCGCTTCATTTTACCTGTTTGCTGATGATTGCTAAAAATGGAAAGAAATGGCTAGATAACCTCTAACGTTGACTTGCCTGGCAAGTGTGATGTTACGCGCCATCACGATCCCGGCGGTGAAAAATTCGGATCGTGACAGGGCCCGTTTGGCCCGTCATGGGACCGGTCCAGTCCCGTGGCGGGCCAAACGGTCATAAATGGTAAAATCGGCCCACGAGACCAGCACTAGCCCACCAATCGCAGGCCAAACGGTCCCAGCCCGTTAAGCTCGTTTAACCCGTGGGTGCGGGCCGGTCCCGATCCGACCCAATTGCCAGCTTTAGGTGGTGCCCAACATTCCACTTGACTTGATAGATTTTTGCAAGTAAATAAATAACCTGTTTGGCCAAACTTTTTTTGGCTAGAAATTTTTTTCGGCCAAAGTATTTTTTTTCCAAAGTTAAGGGGTTTGATCAAAGCTTTTACAAGTGAAAAATTACTTTTGAGTACAAGCTCTTTTTAAGAAGTTGAAAAAAGTAATTTCTCCATGAACATATTACATCATTGTTGATCCAATGGCCAAGAAATAGCACTTTCGCCTGATGTTTCACCCACGAGCACTTTTCCTGCTGTTACCCAGACCACTCCCCGACCACTGTACTTAAGGTTCCAAACCTAAAGATTCATTACATGGAGTTTCCGGAAGAAAATATAACATATAATTTGTTAAGGTTGTGCACCAAATGTTGATCCAATTGCTTCAATTTTCCTTTTTCTACCAACTCCTTCATTGTTCAGTCAACCTCTTGAATTATGCTTGCATTTTCTCCAGAAATATTGCCTACAAAATACATTAGTTTATGCAAGTCAATATATGTAATATCTGCTAGAAATCCAAAGGGTTTAAAATGTTCACTGCATTGTGTGGACATTCTTTCAAGTGTTAAAAAATGTTCAAGCTCTTATACATGTAATTAATACATACTTTTTTAAATAAATGATACAGTATAACTACACAATTATGATCAGAGATGATAATTGTGATACACCATTCAATCACACTAAGCTAAGATAAAGAATTCTTATTATGGTACTATAGGCGAATTCCAGATATTTATATGTACAATGTTATGTAACATACGTCAACACTTTTACACAGTGGATACAACTTCTGAATTGAAGTTGTCAAGGCTGGCTCGTTAATACAATATGGTTTAATGTTAAAATGAGGGTTATTATTTAACAGATACTTGTTCATTGGAGCAGTCATGTTCATTGTTTTATCCTAATGACTGTTGTTCCTTATACAGAAAAAATGAGAAAAAGCATAAAAGAAAGAAAAAAGAAATGGTGAAGGGTAACAATCAAGAAAAGGAAAAAGAACATAGGAATACTGTCCAAATTAGAAGGGGCCTGGCTCTCCCTATACAGAACTTTCTTGAAGATTTTTAGGCTTACAATAGCTATGGCTCAAACCCACGACAAGTTGAGGTCGGCAATATAGGCTGTCCATGCCATTCCATCTAAGCTCATCTCAGCCGTAAAAGGAAAAGGATTAAGAGGACGAGAACTATGTCATGAAAATAAAGTTTAATGACTTCAAAAGAAATATGGAGTATGTTCCTTTGCCTTTTTGGGGTCAGATTAGAGAAGCCTAAAAGAATTCGGGTCTGCGGAAAGTTAAAGTTATCCATTCGGAAAACATGGAGGATGGTGTCAGCTTGCATTTGTTGAGTCAGTGGCGAAGTCAGAAATTTTTCCAAGGGTGTTCAGACTTGAAAGAAGTAAAAAAAAGATCTCGACAAAGAGTGTTCAATATATGTTATATACGTCCAAAATTTAATATTTTACTTATATACACAGTATAATTTTTCATAATATTTCGAGGAAGGGTGGTTAATTTAGCAAAAGGTGGCTTCGCCCCTGGTTGGAGTATATAAACTGAAAGAAATCGCAGATGCTTTAATGGAGTTTTAACTCCCACACATGCGCTAAAAACTAGATGCATTATAAACCTTTTTTGCTAGTGTAGGCTTCATAGTATAAATAACAACTTTTTGACGTTGTTAGCTCTTTATAATACATATAGGACATCATTGTAGAGGAGCTCACTGAATTTTTGCTCACTTCTGTAATATCCAGCATCTTCTTGAAGCATTTTTAATGGAACTTCATTTACTTGATAAAAAAGGAGAAAAAAAGAACTTTAATGACTTAGGTTTGAAGTCGAATTAAGCTAAAAGCATGTTTAGAGTGCCCATAAATGATTGTCTAAACTCTAAACAGAGTTATAGTATCTGTGTATATCAGATGATCGAAAAAATATGTAAGAGGCTGCTTAAATTAGAAAACTTACGACGAAATTGCCATATTGGTTTCTCTCCATTAGTAACAACCTCAAACACTATCTGATCTCCCTCCTTTAAGCAATTTGTATCACGGAATTCATGCCATCCGCCTTTAATACATACACCAGTACCAAAAGAACGTAACCTTAAACTCCACGACCTTTGCCTTTCATCTCTAATAATCAAATCGCATTTCTTGTTGATGAGACCATTTGCATGTGCAAATTGTCTAGGAATGCACTGAAAATTTTCATAACTTTTAGTACATATTATTGAAACACTTGTGCTCTTCCTATTTTCACCAAAAATAGTCCCAAAACAAAGAGAAAAGAAGAAAATGCTGCGCATGACTAATTTAACCTAAAACAAGACTTACCAAGAGATCATCCTTATAAAAAAGACTTACCAAGAGATCATTTGAAAGGCAATATGGTTTGACAGTGCATACGAAATGGGAATAACCAAAAGGCTTGTGAGTAGCAGGTTCTGCGTGGGGAAATGCCAACGACTTGATGCTGGGATTTGGTTTGTCTGTTACACGGTTAATTGCATGCAAACCCATGTCAATAAACTAAGTACGACAAAGAGATCACAAATTAAAATACGAATAGTATGTAAACATCCACCCAATCTTCTTTTTTTTTTTTTTTTTGTTGATAGCGGCGATGTCACCCCAAAAGATGGCTCATGAGGGAGGACGGGCCAAGATCATATACGGAGATATACAATTCATTCCTCAACCAATATGGGACTGTAATCCACTCTAACACCTCCGCACACCCAAGAAGCGTGTGCAATAACACGGGGCCCCAAACAGGGATGAACCTGGCGTTGCATATAAAGATATGCCATTTAACGTAACTCAACCCAAAAACTAGCTCATGAAAGGAGGATTTCCCGAGACCATATGAGGAGACAAGCAGTTCATTCCTACTCTACCCCACTCTAATAGTAATGTTTATTACAGTTTTGAACAGACAAACACAAAAATAAATTTCAAGGTGAATATAACAAAGTAAAGACACCATTGAGCCAGAAAACTTACCATGAAATTTCCATATTGGTTGTTCTCCATTAGTAACAACCTCAAACATTATATGATTTCCCACCTTTATGTCATTTGCAGCACGGAATTCACCCCATCTACCTCCTATATAGACTTGAGAACCATAGGTAGTTAGCCTTAAATCCCATGACCTTTGTTTTTCATCTCTGATAATCAAACCGCATTTCTTGTTGGCGAGACCATTCGCCAGTGCAAATTGTTTAGGAATGCGCTGAAAGGTTTATAACCATTTGCACATATCATCAAACATTAATATGCTTCGTATTTCAGCCTGAAGGTTCTTGAAGGATTAATTAGGAGGGAATGAGTTGGAGACTTACCAAGAGACCATTTGTAAGGCAATATGGTTTAACAGTGCATATAAAATATGATTGACCAACAGAGTTGTGAATAGCAGCATCTGCATTGGGAAAAGCCTTGCATTGTTAATTTTAGACAAATCCATATCAAGAAATTAAATATGACAAAATAATTTAAAATAAAACATGAATATCATCTAAACATCCACCCCATCTTTTAGCTAACTTTTCAAAATAGAACAGCCCCGTGCACAAGGTATCCCGCTTTCACGCAGGGTCCGGGAAAGGGCCGCACCCCAAGAATGTGATGTAGACAGTCTATTGTAATATAAGCATTAGTGGCTGCTTACACGGCTTGAATCTGCGGCCTATAGGTCACACGAGGGAGACAACTTTTGGCTATCTCTTCATTTAAATAAATTAAAACATATTACTATAAGTTAAGGGAATTAACTTGGAAATACATCAAGAACAACTAATGGACTATAAAGATCTTAATTACCTTTAAATTCAAAATTCTTGGAAGTCTCTTCAAGAGTATGGACTTCCCCTTCTTCTTGTTGCACATACTCTGCATATTCTCTATCACATTGACTTGAATCAAATATGATTACCTCAAACTCCATATTACCTTCATGTCTAAACACCAACATATCTCCCAATTGCAAATCATGCTCCTCCGCAAATTCTGCCCAACCATCTTCGAATCGACGGCCGTTCACCTTCACCATCCACTTCTTACCGTCCCTTTTAAGTATTGCATGTTCAATATGGTCGTATCCCTTCAGATACTTCAAGAAACCAACAGGAATTTTCTGCAGTACAACAATATACTTAGATTAGCATTGTCCCAAATCATTATGTTGCTTTGTTTAGGCCATGACATTGTAATATCTACTTAGTTAAACAATTAGAAAATGATCGTATGCACATGCACTATGGTTATGATTTTGAGTGTTTTCTTTTTATATAAATTCTTCCACCATATACACACATAATACATATTAATAAACAAAGGAATTATAAATAACGAAAAGGATTACTCACAGTATCATGCTTGAAACCTGGCAGCATAGGTTTGAGAAAATGAGGTTTCTTTGGAGGAATTTTCATGACAGCCAAAAAATTGTACTTTTATGTGGTTATGTTTTGTATTTGATATAATTGGTAGTTGAAACTTAGACTTCAGCTTTCTGAGTCGACCGTCTACCGAAAACAACCTCTTTTACTTTCTTAAGCTAGGGCTAAGAACTACATACACACTATACTCTCTACACTCCACATATGAGATTTCTCAAGGTAGAGGCAAAAATTATGTACACACTACCCTTCCCAAAATTCTACATGTGGAATTTTCAAGATAGGAGTAAAAACTGCATACACACTATCCTCCGCAAATCCTATATATAAAATTTTATTGGGTTTGTTGTTGTTGTTGAAACTTGACTTTAGGTCAAGGTTGCAACAATTTGGTAAATGAAACTTGAAAGGTGTTACAGAATGTTCATGCCCACATTCTTATGCATTAGTACTATAGTAGTATTTCTTTTTTTTTTTTCTGCTCCGGTTTCCTTACAGCTTGTTTGGATGGTTGTTACCCATTGTATTGTATAGTATTGTTACTTTAAATACGATGTTTGTTTTGATTGATACTTAAATTTTATTGTATTGTATCGTTAAATCAGTCGTTACATAACGACGAAATGTGCCACTTTATGTAACGACCGATTTGGTGTGGTCGTGTCGTTACCTTGTCTTTTTCTCTCAATCTCACCATTCACTATTATTAAATAATTTTATTTTATCATTTACCCTACCTTTTTATATAATAATTTTACACTGTATCATAATTTTTTTAATAATATTACAAGTTTATTCTTCATATTGCTGGTGCGTGATATCATAAAATGATGGCGAACGACACAATCTATTCTCAAATTATTTTTATCAAACGATACAGTACAATACAATACAATACAGTACGATACGTTACATTATGAAACGATGCGCAACAACCATCCAAACAAGCTGTTAGTTAGAACAATTGTACATGTATAAATACCCTATTGGGATAATACTCTGGTTCTGATTCAAGTCAGTGGGCTATGTAGAGCAGTAAAATCACTATGCACTGTCAATCAAATACCAGATTTTCCAGAATCCCAAAAAATGGTTGAACAGAAATGGTCGGATTAGGTGTAAGCTCACCGTCAATCAGAGAGAATGCTACAGCAAAGAAATGAAACAATGGGTAAGGTACAAAATATTTACAGTGGCGAGTTTATTCAATTTTCAAAGGGAGTCCAAGAGAGGCAGTAAAATCAGCTTATTTTGTAAGTGGTTTTTCAAAAGTAGTACGTATTTGATTAACTAATTGAAAAAATACTTTTGAATAATATTTAGTGTTTGATCAAATATTTAAAAAGTACTTTTAAGTGTAATTTTTCCAAAAGTATTTTTCAGAAAAAGTGATTTTTAGGAGAAACTATTTTTTTCTACTTCTACTCAAAATTACTTTTTTTTTTCCTTCTAAAAGCTAGGAAAACACCTTTAACTTTGAAAAAAAAAAAGTTTAACAAAAAATTATTTTTGGCCCAAAAAAAACTTAACCAAATAGACTAATAAAATATTTCTTTAAAAACATGAATCTCGAGTTCCAACTCTGGGTTTAATGGAACTTCACTAAGAGTATCGCATATCAAATTAGAACACAAAGAAATGATGGAAAAAGAGCGAGGCAGTAGTGCAAATTGGCGACGTATGAAGTGTGGACTAACAGCGCCACATTTATATTGTGAAAATCTCGATTTAAAAGAAAAAAAAAGGAAAACACAATTATAGAACAAAAGTTTCATAATTATAAAAATAAAATCAATGTCTTTGAAAAATGGGAGATTTACACAAATAGACTATTTTCGAGTCATTGTTTAGGCTTTAGCTCCATTTAAATAAGTTGTGTTAGAAATAGTGTTCAGCTCCTTGTTTATTTTCATCTTCATGAGCCGAGGGTCTATCTGAAACAACCTCTTTGCCCTATCAGGGTACGGCTAAGGCCTGCGTACACACTACTCTCCCCAGACCCCACGGAATGGGAGGATCTTGCAACAAATTGTTCACAAAATTCGGCGGATCACCAGTAATGTCTGATGGATGGACTTGTCACGAGTCTTGATGATCTAGGACATATGGTACTGAACTAGAACTGATAATTATTTTTTATACAAATTTGGCAGTTAAAAAAATGAACTGAAAACAACCCAATTTCAGTTGAACTTTTTGCCCCATTAGCAATTTTTTAGCTAGTTAATACATGAATATATCACACTCTTCATGATCCAATGGACAAAACACAGCACCTTCACATTAGTATTGTTTAATGTAAAATTTCTTTTCCAGAGAGAGAGAGAGAGAGATATTCAATTGCTCTAATTTTTCTTTTTTCTACCAATTGCTTCATTGTTCAGTCACCCTCTCGAAGGATGCTTGCATTCTCTCCAGAAATATTACCTACAAAACACTAGATTATGTAAGTCAAAAATGTAAAAATATGTTTTCCACACTTGAGAAACCAAACAAAAAGACCAAAACAAAGATTTTCTCCAAGAAGAGAATACCTGCCTTGATCACTGATTGGAGTTTCTCCATCAGTAATAACTTGAAATTTCCATATTGGTGTTTCTCCATTAGTGACAACCTCAAACATTACACGATCTCCCTTCTTTAAGCAATTATCAGCAATGAATTTACGCCATCCATCTCCAATATAGACTTCTGTTTTCCTTTTTCCGAGAGTTTAGCTTAAAATTCCAAAAATTGAAATATGAACCTTTAGCATCATCCAGATGAAACGACTTTTCAATCTTACTATCTGAAGGTTTACATTGGATAATGGACATGGCCTTTTGCAGTAGGAAACTAATACAAGTATCTTTTGAAGGAAATAACATCATTTGAACCCTTCAAAACTGAACTTGATAGAAGAAAATTAGACATTCAAGAAACAAATATACTAAATAGAAGAAGTGTTGAAAATTAGAGTACTTATAAGATTATACTACTCCTATTTAAGAAACAAAAACATTGCAAATAACAACTTAAGAAAATAAGAATTTGAAACATAGGTATTGCACTAATGAAAGCTTCGAGGATTCTGCTTCTACCACCCACTATTTCCTTCTCTTTCACATTTCAGTAGTGTTGCTTGTTTGGCTTTAATTCAGCAACAACCATAACTCTCAACCTGCAAAAACTCCATATTCTCCGTACCGATCAGCGTTCACAATTTGATATGCTTTCAGTAGCTATCTAATAGCTTTAAGATATCTTGTCATGGAAGAAAAATTATGACCTTAAGAAACAGTGATGAAGATGCACATACACCATAGACATTATCGACAGATGGTTCACTGCAAACACATTAGCTAGAATATGATTTGAAAGAGAGCAGTACTTGCAGATGCCGGAAAATAATCCTAAACTCAAGCAGCAGTCAAGAAGTTTTAACAAACAGGAAAACACACATCACAAGAAATACGAAAAAATTTCTTGGAAAAAACTCAGTGGCACAGTGAGTAAAAGCACAACATCACAACAATAAAAGAAAAAATTTGGGTGAAATAATGCATGTGTAACAGTTGTTCTCGAGTTGGCAATTCCAGTGTCACGACCCTAAACCCGGACCCGGTCGTGATGGCACCTCTCGTGAAAACAAGGCCAGCCGACATACTTCCAATTCATTTTAAGCAATTAAAATAATAAATATTAAGTCTTTAACATAATAAAATCCCAAAATAAGGTAAACAATACAGTTTGCGGAATAAAACACAGCCCGACATCGGGTGTCACCAGTCATGAGCATCTAAAATAATACTACAAGTCTGAAAGTCTATTCCACTACTACATTACTGAAACAGAAGGAAATAAGATAGAGGGAGAATGCACTGGGCTGCGAATCACCGGGCAGCTACCTAGTGAATCTCCGAAAATCTGCTGGACAGCTCTCAACCCTCGCTAGCAGGATCTGTAGCGCCCGAATCTGCACACAGGGGTGCAGGGAGTAAAGTGAGTACCCCAACTCAGTGGGTAATAACAATAAATGAAGATTGAGCGATATAAAATCACGTTAAACACAACAACAAGCTATAAGAGGCAGGATAAAACCAGTAAACGCAATTAAATAGTGAAATCCCATAAAGCACCTTTTAAGCAGTTAAACAAATAAAGGAAACGCAGCTAGAAAAGGTAAACACATAAGAACCGCCCCTCGGACACAATAACAACAGAATCAGCCCCTCGGGCAATATCACAGAACAATACCAGCCCCTCGGGCTATATCTCATATCACAATGGGTACCTACGCTCACTGGGGGTGTACAGACTCCGGGAGGGGCCCCTTACGGCCCAAGCGCAATATCAAGCCATCTCGTGGCATCATCAACAGGCTCTCGGCCTCATATCAATCACAAGCTACCTCGTGGCGTACAACCCTCGGCCTCATTATCATAATCAGTATATCACCGCTGCGGCGTGCAGCCCGACCCAAAAGTATCCTCACAACACAGGCCCTCGGCCTTACTCAGTCAGAATCTCATAAGCCCCTCGGGCAACAGTAAACATGATGCTCACCTCAAAATATCTTTTGAAATATCATTTAAAACGTTAAAGTAGAGTAAACATGGCTGAGTTGTGAAAACAGTAAACTATAACATGAATGAGTACAAGTATAGAGTCAAAACGGTAAGGAAAATAGCAGTAATATCCCCTAAGGGTCCAAATAGTTGGCACGAAGCCCAAATATGGCATTTAGTCAAAAACATAATAATATCAAGCAATTTACAGTCAAATACGCAGTAAAATAGTCGTTCGGGATGGACCGAGTCACAATCCCCAACGGTGCACGACCCCACGCTCGTCACCTAGCGTGTGCGTCACCTCAACATAGCCTAACGATGTGTAATCCGGGGTTTCATACCCTCAGGACAACATTTAAAATCATTACTCACCTCAATCCGGCCCCATACTCTAGCTCGCGATGCCTTTGCCCCTCGAATAGGCCTCCGGATGCTCCGAATCTACCAAAAATCAGAACGTAACCATCAAAATATGCTAAGGGAACGAAGCCCACTCGAAAGAAATCGAAAAACAATGAAATTCTCGAAATTACCAAAACCCGACCCCCGGGCCCACGTCTCGGAATTCGATAAAATTCACATCAATAGATTCCTTATCTCCCCACGAGTTCATTCATATCAAAAGTTCCAAAATCCGACCACAATTGGTCCTTCAAATCCTCAATCAAAGGCCTATGTTTCCAAGCCCTAGTTCTTCAATATTAGGCTTAAGTTCCATGATTAATTAGGTAGAATCCACATTAGAATCGAGTGTTAAGTCCATAAATCTTACCTCCAAGTGTTTCCCCTTGAATCCCTCTTCAATCCTCTTTAAAAAGCTCCAAAATCGCTCAAAAATGGTGGAAGTTAGACTAAAAATCGCGGAAGTGAGCTTTAAAACATTCTGCCCAGACATTTTATTCCTTCTTTGCGAACGCAGTCAAAGCCTCGCGTTCGCGAAGCACAAACCAACTTTGACCAAATATTCCTCTTTGCGATCGCGACCAGCCACTCGCGAACGCGATGTCTCCTCAGCTTGACCCTTCGCGATCGCGCTCCTTCTCCCGCGAACGCGATAAACAAACACCCTGAAACTCAGCTGCCCAACTTCCTCTACGCGAACGCGCTCCCCTTCTCGCGGACGCGATGCCTAGTCACCCAGCCCTTCGCGAACGCAGAGCCTTCCTCGCGAACGCGAAGGCTAAAATCTCAGCCTTCACCAGCTAACCCTTCGCGAACGCGAAGGTCTAATTCTCTGCAACACTTCAGCAGTTTTTCTGCAATTCTCAACAACATGAAATGGTCCGATTGACCATCCGAAACTCACCCGAAGCCCTCGGGACCTCAACCAAACATGCCAACATATCCCATAACATCATTCAAATTTGTTCCAACCTTCGGAACTCTCAAAACAATATCAAAACACCAAATTCGCATCGAATTCAAGCCTAAGAATTCCAAAATCTTCTAAATTACGCTTTTGATAAAAAAATCCAACCAAACCACGTCCGAATGACCTGAAATTTTTCACACACATCCCAAATGATACAGCGGAACTACTGCAACTCTCAGAATTCCATTCCGACCCCTATATTAAAATCTCACCTAACAACCGGAAAACGCCAAAAACTCAATTTCGCCAATTCAAGCCTAAATCTACTCTGGACCTCCAAAACACATTCCGATCACGCTCCTAAGTCCCGAATCACCTCCAAAGCTATCCGAACTATCATAATTCACATTCGAGCCCTCTAACACATAAGTCAACGTCCGGTTGACTTTTCCAACTTAAGCTTTCTTAAAAGAGACTTAGTGTCTCAAACCTTACCAAATCCTTTCCGAACCCGGGCCAACCAACCCGATCACATATAGAACCGATAAATAAAGCAATAAGAAGCAGAATAGGGGAAATAGAGCGGTAACTCATGAAATGACCGACCGGATCGTTACATCCAGTTTTCTTCAACTTCACCAAACTTTATACGAAGAGATCTTTCCTGTTCAAAATAAATTCGAAACAATTGTCATAATACCAGCAAAAAAGATTAAACTAAGAATGTAATTCATTAATTTTTTGCCTTCATCACTTGAAACTCCCGGCACCTTCAAAAGTCTGTTTATTCTCACTTGAGCATATCTCTGTTGGAGTTACCTGATTTGGGCCTGATGTTAGTTGGGTAGATTTGGGCATATTAGTTAGTTAGACTTGGCCCAGTTGTATTTATTAACAGACTCCATTTTTCTTTGTTTTCTTTAGTTAGTTATTTTTTAGCCCAATATATTTGGGAGTATAGATATTTTGTAAAACACTCCTTCAGAATGAATAATCAGAAAATCCTCTCGAAGCTTCTTCTGTGGACATGAACCCTAGATTCAATCTTGACCAATCTCTGTTCGATCTACAAATCTTAACATGTTATCAGAGCGGGATTGTGATTACTCTAACCATACGTTTTCGATCGATCATACCCTTGTGATTTGATTTAGAGTTTTTCTTTTTCTTCTATCATTTTCTGTTCTGTGTTTGGTGATTGTTTTGGAGACCATTTTTTTTTGTTTCTCTTTGATTTCTGCAGAGTTTCTGCTATTCGCCGTGGATTTCTTTGAGCTCGGAGTAACTGACTGCTAATTTTTGATTCGGTGAAGAAAGTAGGTAACCCCAATTTCATTTTTTTTCTGAAATTGAATGTTCAATCTGCTTAATTGACTTGTTTCCCTACACAATCTAGTGTTAAGATGGTGAATTCTGAAGTTCCTCTTGCTCCTAGTGCTAGTACAACCACTATATATACACCAGACCCTTCTAGTCCCCTTTTCATTCACTCTTTTGATCCTGGAACTTGTTTAGTTAGTACTCCATTTAACGGGTCTTGATATGGTGGATGGAAAAGGAGTATGATAGTCTCTTTGTCGGCCAAGAACAAAATAGGTTTTGTGGATGGATCCTGTTCTAAGCCAATGGCTGATGAAAATCCTGCGATGATTCGTCAATGGGACAGATGCAACAATATAGTTATTTCCTGGTTAACTAGCTCTCTTTCACCAACTATTGTTGAAAGTGTACAATACTCGGAGTCAGCTGAAAGTATTTGGAAGCAGTTAGAACATAGGTATGGGACGGTAAATGGAACTAAAATTTTTGAGATAAAAAGGAAATTAGGTTCTACTCAGCAAGGTTCTCTTGATGTTGCTTCATATTTTAACAAATTAAAGAGGCTCTGGGATGAACTTGTAACAATGCGCAAAAATCATGGAAATTGTTGTGCTTGTGCTGCAAAGCCTGGTATTCAGAGGGATGAAGAAGAGGACAAGTTACACGAATTGCTTATGGGGTTAAATGAAGTGTATGTGGGTGTGAGGAGTAATTTACTGATGATGCAACCTCCTCCTTTATTAGACAGTGCTTACAATATCCTTCTTCAAGATGAAAGTCAAAGACAAGTTCAATTCAACCCACAGTTAACACCAGAATCAGCATCTTTCAATGCTAATGTGAATGTGAAGCAACAATTTCCCCCTAAACAATACAATCAAAAGGTAGACTTTGATCATTCAAAGGGAAACATGTTTTGCAAGTATTGTAAGAAGCCTGGGCACCTAATTGACAAATGCTACAAACTTCATGGGTTCCCACAGAATTTTAAGTTCAACAAAGGGAAGAGAGTGGTTGCAACAGTATCTGCTGATTCTGCCCAATTTCAGCCATGCATAGGAAGCCATGTCTCAGCTCAGCCTATGGCTGTCCAACGGGACGGGACGAGATGGGACGGGACGAAATTAACAGGACGGGACGGGACGGCATTTAAGTAGGACAGTGGCAGGATGAGACAGGACGGGACGGGTTCGTGGGCCTTAAGTGTATTTTTTTTTAAAAACGTCTAGTTTTTTTGAAAATTACTATGTTTTTAAAGTTTGCAACAGCTAGATTTTTGACTTATTTAATAAACTTAAATGTTAAAACGAAAATTAGAAAACTAAGTAAAGAATTATAAAATATTAAAACAAAAGACTTGTAATGAAATATTCTAGTAATTATAAATTTATAACATAGTTATAGTTTATTTAATATAATTTCAAAGTATTAAGTAACTAAGACAATTCATAAAAAAAATCAACGTTTAGAGCCTTTTATTTTAGTAATAGAACTTTCAAATCTCAAATACAAATATAATTCTTTTGAAGAGCACCTAATCTACGCATCCACTTTCTAGGAAGGGTTCTGTTTGAACTAGGCCTCTTAGTAGCCAATTGCAAATTATCATACTAATATTTGTAAGCTCCTATATAGCTTCTTTGTAACTTATCAATAATATCTCTTGGACATTCTGCTGGAATTGGCAATGTTGATTGATTTTCCATGAGCTCCATGCCATTAACGCTCCCAGTGCTAAGTATCTCATTGTATTCTTCTTCTTCCCTAGTGGTTAATTTTTTAAAATCAAGATTTCTTTTTTCTGAATTAATCCAATCTCTGAATAATACGGAAATAGACTGTCCTTCGCTAATGCATGTCTATGATCTCCAATTTGAAATCTTGCCGCGCTAAAAGCACTCTTCGATGTTACTGATGATGTTTGAATAGCCAGGATATCTCGGTCCATTATTGAAAGTGTTGGAAAAGCCTTGCCACGCTCCCTCCACCATGACAAAAGTTATTCCATGCCTTCTACGTCTTTAATACTTTCCAATCCTTGATTAAGATAAGAATCAAGTTCATCATCAATAGAGGAATCAAAACTTGTTATATCATCCATATCTTCTCATAAAACTTCTGCTCTAGACTTAGAAGTAGAAGGAGCAGTTTCACAACCTGTTGTATCCATAGATTTATATTTATCAAACATTGATCTAGCATAAGAATATATGCTAGGTTGTAGTCTTCGAGAGATGGTTGTTCATTTTCTTGAATTGCTAAATTCTCATAAATTTTACTAACAAGTCCCTTTGCACCTCTTAGTTTTAAAGATGGGTTAAGTAGAGTAGAAATTAAATCGGAATAGGAAAAAAATACTGTTTAAATTTTGAAATCATTTCATTAATGGCCAGTGCATAAGTTGGATTTGTTTTATACTTAGCAAATACAACACAAATCCCACAATATACCATAATATTTGTGTAACATTAGGATAATATATACCATAATATAATTTTGTAGCATAATAAAATTTTTCTAAAAATTTAGTAAGCTCTTTGATCTCATCCCAATCAGAATCAACAATTTGATTAGCGGGGATACCTTTATGCATATTAAATACCTTTTGGATAGGCACCCGATAGTCATAAGCAACTTTAAGCATTTCATAAGTAGAATTCCACCTAGTACAAATATCTTTTGGAACTTTTCTAAATGGAAGGTTAGCACTAGCACATTGTTGAGCAAATTCACGAATTTTACTCGCTTTATTAGCACGAAAAATATAGCCACAAGCATGTTGTATTTTACTACAAGCATCAGAAAATAAATTAAGACCATCTTTTACAATCAAGTTAAAAATATGGCATGCGCATCTAACATGAAAAATTGCTAGATTAATTGGACAAAGTCTAAATTTTAAGCTATTTGCTGCGGTTGTGTTAGCAGAAGCATTATCTAAGGTGATAGTTAAAACTTTATCAATGAGTCCATAAAAATCAAGTATTTTTAGAACAGTAGTTGCAATATATGCTCCAGTGTGTTTTGAATCAACAAATTTATAACCAATAATACGTTTTTGCATGTTCCAGTGATGATCAACCTAATGACATGTAACAGTTAAATAATCACAACCATTAGGACTACGACCTATATCAGATGTGATAGACACTTTACAATCTAAGTGAAAAAATACACAACGAATATACTGAAGATATTCGGTTTGAAATTTAAAAACATCATTTCTAACCGTGGTCTTAGGAAAACCTTGAAAAGCAGGGTTATAAGTTTCTTGTATATAATGCACAAAAGCAGGATGAGAAGGAAAAGTAAATGGTAAGCCACAGACGGCCACCATTTTTGCTAAGTTCTCACGATCTCTATCTTTGTTATATGGGCGTAAAACATGACCAGAAGCAGGGTCAAGTTGTTGTTGAATTTGATTAGAACCAGATCCACTAGGAGTGCCAGTACCGATGGTAGGATCTATAATTTTTTCGGCTTCTATGTTAGCTTGTATCCATAAAGATTTGTGATCCTTTCTTAAGTGTCTATTTAAACCCCCCGTCCCACCACTTGTTGTGTGTGCAAATTGTTGCTTAAATTTTTCACATATAGCACGATGATTGACTTTATCATGTTTAAAAAAATTCCATACAAGTGATATTTTGGGACGTTCAGCCTTAGGCTTACTCCTTACAGGGGGTAAAGCTCCAGACCGAGATTGACTCTGAGTTGGAGCTTGTGTTGTGGGACTAGTGGGTGTTTCATCTAATTCTTCTTCCTCATTTACTTCATCCTCAAAAAAAATATCATTGCCAAATTGTCTTTGTAAAGTTTCATGATCTAGTTGTTCTCCGACATTAACATCATAAATTTCGGGGGGTTGGGAAAGTGAAGTTTCATCAACATGAGTCATTTCATCTATATGTTTTCTAATTCTAGGATAAGGGTTAGGATTGGGACTAGGATTAGGATTACTACTACTTTCACCTTTACTATTTTTTTACTTACTTTTTAAAATTTAAGTCAATAACATTTAGTTGTCACTAATTAAATTAACGTAAATAAACTAAAAAAGTAAACTAACAACAAAATAAAACTAAACAACAAATAGAAATAACGAAAATAAAGAAA
>NW_017670444.1:323814-360956 GCF_001879085.1 Nicotiana attenuata
ATTAGGATTACTACTACTTTACACCTTTTACTATTTTTTTTACACGTTTTTTTTAAAAAATGCCAAATACATTTTAGGTGCCATAATTTAAATACGAAATTAAACTAAAAAAGCTAACACAAAAATTAAACACACAAATGAAATACGAAAATAGAACACGTAAAGTAAACACAAAAATTAAGCACTAAAATGATACGCAAAAATTATATATTAAAATTAGGAGATGGAACGAGTGCACCATGATTAAATATTGAAACTTGAAGAAATTGCCCAAAATATTGCTCCAAATACTTGACGAATTAATTTGAAGCTTGAAAGTTGCTCCAAAAATTTGCCCAAATACTTGAAACTTGAAAGTTATCACTTGATAGTTGATAGTAACAAAATTGAGAGAATAATATAGATAAAATATTAGAATGTAAGAGATTTGAAAGAGAAGATTGATTTTTTTGTGGGAAAAAATGAAGAAGAATGGGGGTATTTATAGTAGAAAATAGGGCCAAAGTATAATTTAATAAACGTAGGAGTTATATTAAAAGTTTAGGGGGTAGGGGGTGTTTTGCCCGTTTTTGGCCGTTGGCAACGGCTATTTTTGCAATTTAAGTCGTTGCCCAACGACTAGATTTTCAAAAAAAAAATTCACACAGGATGCGGGACGGGACAAACGGGACGAAATTGCCGTCCCGTCCCATCCCGTGACCCGTTTAATATTGGCCCATCCCGTTTAACTTGAAGTGAGACGGGACGGGACGGGACGGGACGGGAGGGCCCGGCCCGTCCCGTTGGACAGCCATGGCTCAGCCTACTCACACTACTCCTCTTGTTGGACCTGCTGCTATGTCTGATGATAGGGCCTCATCTATACCTGGTTTGAGTCAGTAACAATTCTCTCAACTTGTTTCTCTGCTGCAGCAAACTCAAATCAATCATGCACCTGAGCCTCAACCAAATCTGATGGGATCTTCTAACTTTGCTGGTAGTGTTCTTTCCTTGCTTGTTTATACTGGTGATGATTCTCATGCCTGCATGTTTTGTAGTGTAAGTAGAGATGTGTGGATTATAGATAGTGGAGCTACTGATCATATGACCTCCAATAAAGAAATTCTTTCAAATCTGACTCCATTTCCTACTCCTTACTTGGTAACTTTGCCTAATGGTTATAAGGCAAAGGTTACTTGTATTGGTTCCTGTGCTTTACTTCCATCTTTCACTCTTCATCATGTCATGTACAATCCTTCCTTTCAATATAATCTGATTTCTGTACACAAGCTTATTCAACAATTTCATTGTCTTGTCTTGTTTACCTCTATTTCTTGTATTTTGATACAGGACCTTTCCATGAGGAAGCTTCTGGAACTTGGTAAAGTGGACCAAGGACTCTACAAGCTTCTTCTTGATCATCAACTCAATGTAACATCTAACTTTCCTGTTTCTGTTTTTAGAAATAATGTCCAAAAATGTCTTCATTCCTGACCACTCTAGTAAGACTGCACATAATAAGGTAGCTTTGCATACTATTCATGTTGTTCCTTGTAATGATAAGCAGAGCATAAATAAAAATGATGTTCTTTGGCATCATAGATTAGGACATATTCCATTTTCTAAAATGAAAACCATCCCTTCTATTTCTGCTGAATTATCTGCCAAAATAGTCCTTTATATGTCATGTTTGTCCTCTTGCTAGGCAGGCAAGATTACTTTTTTCAGCTAGTTCTACTGTTTCTGATTCCTTGTTTGAGCTAATTCATGTTGACACATGGGGTCCCTACCATACTCAGAGTTATTTTGGGGCAAAATACTTTCTTACCATTGTGGATGACCATAGTAGAGCTACTTGGACTCACTTGTTGCATTCTAAAAGTAATGCTTTTACTATGCTGAAGGCTTTTATTTCCATGGTGAAAACTCAATTTAACCTCTCTGTTAAAAAAATTAGAAGTGATAATGCCTTGGAAATTGGACTTTTCAATTCTGCCTTACAATATTTTTCAGATAATGGAATTATCCATCAGACTACCTGTTCTCACACACCTCAACAAAATGGAATTGTTGAAAGAAAGCATAAGCACTTACTTGAAATAGCTAGAGCCTTAATGTACCAATCTAAGTTACCAACAAAATTTTGGGGAGATTGCATTTTAGCAGCTACTTATTTGATAAACAGATTTCCCTCCACCATCTTACATAACAAATCTCCATTTGAAGTGCTTTATGGCAAGTTGCCCTCTTATTCACATCTTAAGCCCTTTGGGTGTCTTTGTTATGCAATTGTGCCTAAATGTGAGAGGAATAAGTTTGATCCAAGAGTTGTACCTTGTGTTTTTGTTGGTTATCCATTTGGTAAGACAGGTTACAAGTTGTACAATTTATCCACCAAGTGTATTCTTGTCTCTAGGGATGTCATCTTTCATGAATCTGTCTTCCCTTTCTTGTTATCATCTTCTTCATCTTCTAGCTACCTTCTGTTGATACCCAATTTTTCCCTATGTATTTTTATATACACTCAAAATATTCTCAAAATAGTATGTACATGCATATATAAGCATACCCAAGAGTTTTGGTATTTTTCCTTATTTTAAAGATTTTTTAAAATCACTTTGTTGTCTATTTTAATAGTACAAAATTCAATAATTATTTCCAGACTATCATTTTTGGTGAATAATTTATCTTATTCTTATAATTACACCCAGATATAATTAAGGTGACTTTTTGCATATTTTATATAATTTTATTTGGTATTTTTAAAGCTAAATTGCTATGATTGCAATTATAGCCTATTTTTCGGTTAATAGTATTTTATAATTACAAAATCGCTCCTAGTGTTTTTTTTAATTAACATTTATATGTTATTACTCAATTTAGTGCTTTTAATTGGTTTTTAAAACTATTTTAACTATTTTTTATTAAAATAAAAAGGGAAGAAATGGTTGTTTAACATTTAGCCTCGTTCATTTCAATTATAACCCCTTTACATTCCAATTTTAACCACAAATTGAACCCCCAATTTCAACCCCAAAACCCCCGACCTAGTCCTCAAATCACTCGACCCATACCCGATTTAATGACCCGGTCCAGCTTTAATCTAATCTGAGCCGTTAATCAAATGAGATCAACGGCCCAGGTTTTATTTTCAAAATTAAATTCAACAACCCCCCTCCCCCCCCAAACCCCTCATTTCAGAGACGGTCTCTCTCTCTCTCTCTCTCTACACTGACTCTTGCTCTCCCTTCTGTCTAGAACCTTCTGGTTCTCTCCTTCGTCTCCGATGAATCGACCACCTCTCCGGCCACCTCCAGCCTCACCTCTCTCGACCACCAGCCACCGTTAAACCTTGTCTTGTTGATTCCCTCTATCTTCGAGACTCCAGAAGCCTCCACCATGTAAGATGGTTATCGGAAGCTCTGCCTGGTTTGTCTCCAACCTTTCTCCGTTGGTTTATGGTTCGATGGTGCTGCGAGCATCATTATTAACGAGTTTCACAGCCAGGTTCCTTACCTCTCACTGGTTTATTACGAAACCCTAATTTTCTTAAAAATCTTGTCTTTTTAAACGATTTTTAACTTATTCTTTTGTGTTTTACACTACTCTCTACTAGATCTTTTCGATTGTTCAAGTTTTCAACGTTTTGTTCTTCTTTTAAAACTAGGGTTTCCTGAACCCTTTCGAAATCACTATATCTTCTGATCTTTTGAGTATTATGTGTTTATGTTTGTGTTATGTGCTTGTTGGTGTGATCTTCTGGTTACTCTCCGAGTTTCATGCTTTAATTTTGCTATTAGGGTTCCAGCCTTCTATTGATTCTGTGATTTCTTGCTTAGGGTTCTCTGATTTTCGTGCCTATTGTGTTTTATAGGTCTAATTGTTCATCGTTTACCAAATATTCTGCTGATTGTGTGCATCTCTTCGAATCCCTGAATTTGTATATGATTTCCTTAGAAGTTTTACACTGATTTTTGAATCACTTCCTTATTTGTGAAATGCTCTCCTTACTTAGTACTGACTCCCTGTGATTTTCAATTTCATCCGTGATTCTTTGAACTAATTTGTGTGCACAATATGCTGTCCTTATACTTTCCTTACTTGAAATATTCTGTATACTTTTACTACTCCTATTATGGAAATACCAGTCTTGCAAATAATAATTTTCCTTATTTGATACAATTTGTACCCGTTTGAACTATGACTCCTTAATTGAAGGGAGTCCGAGTTTTTAATTGATTCTAATTGGTATTATTTCCATAACTATGATCAGTCTATACGTATTACCTTATTTTCACTTAATTTGAGAGCTATAAGTACCCCCATTCTCTTTTGCATTACACATTGATACATTGCACATCATACACAAGAACAAAAAGGTTCATTGCTCTGAACTCTCTCTTACACACATAAGCATACTCAGTGTTCTCTCTTATTTTCTACACATCCTCTCCCGCTTTCCTGTTGATTACTGATTACTCAGTCGGCTGAAAGCCAAGACTGATTGATCTTTGGGGGCTGCTCCATTATTCTGCCGCTCTATACATTGTTGATTGTTTGGTCTGCATACTACTGCTCACTTCCCTGCACACTACTGCTCTACACTATCTCATCCTTGACTGGTATGCCCTCTATTTGATTTGTAGCATCCAAAACAATATGCTTTTATACATGCTGCACTTTATTTTGTTTCTTCTATGCTTTTACTTATGGTTCTGCTGTCCTTATTGCAACTAGCATGCCCCTGTGTGACTATCCTCCTATTAATCCAGCATGCCTACTGGTTTGCTTAATGCATGTTCTCTCCTACTCCCTAGCCCCAGTACATTCTCAGCATGTGATCATGAGCCCTTTTGGTTGAAACCTGTTAACTGTCTAAGTTTTGAAATGCTTTCCTTTGGTATCTAGGTGCAACTGTGTTGTTACATGTGAACTATTTACCCCACTCCCCTTTTCCCTGTTTGTGTCTACTGCCCGGAACTATATGAGGTATTTTGGTTCTGAGTTTTGTCAAAACTGTCCCATTGTTTTTTCTTTCAAAGCTGATTCTACATGGATCATTCTTTTTTAAAACTGCTTTTCAACTCAATTTCTTTAAAGAAATTTCTATCACTCTCACTACTCCTAGAGTTTAGGTTCTACCCCCCTTCGTGTAAGCATTGCCTTGGGCACCTTTGAGTACCCATTGAACTTTGATGCACAAGGCTGGTAATTCCACACTGCACTTGTTCAAACATTTTTGTAATGTTTGGGTGCTGGTATTGGCCAAGGACCCCCATTGGGCCCTTAGGGAGCTTTGCCGCACCCAAACCATGGTCAAGGCTGTGAAACTCGAAAGAAGTGAGGTTGGAAGATTGGGCCTGGTTAAAGGCTCCCTATAGAGTAGCTTCTTATTTTATTTTTTTCATTATGTAATTTAGCTATCATGGTTTGTAATAATTTGTAAACAACTGATTGGGGTTATAGTGAAATTGGGAGGGATTATGCATGCTTAGTTTAATTAATGGGTAGAAAATATGTCTATAGGGCTTTACTTACCAATTTGTGCAATAGAAGCCATGCGTAGGACATGCATCTTACACCTAGATATCCTGTTTTAGGCTCTTTACTTTCAGATTGTTATACTCACTTTGTGATCAGTTAGTAATCAACAAATAACTGTTATGAAACTACTACCGCATTTAGAGACCATGCTTTAGGAGCTTTATGTGCATTAGACATCATGCTATTTAGGGTTGCAATTGCTGAATGCCTCACTAGCTGTTTAATTTAACAACACAAGTTTGTGTGACTGCGTCTTCTCTTTAAAACTGGAATCAATATGCATGTTCACCATTTTTTTTAAGACAAGAAGGCAATACATACATCGCCTAGGCAAGCTTTAGGCCCAATAATAATAAAGATGATTGATTTTGTTTTACTAGTTTCAAGCTACTCAACCTTTTAACTTTCCCAACTCTTTTACCCGTCTCTCTGAAGTCCACTCTTTTACTGAAAATCTCTTTATCTGGAAACCTGTTTCGTATTTATATGCTCTCACTAATTTCCTGATTCGTGCTCTATTAAGCTTTTAAATTACTGGTACATTTCCGCTCAGGATCACATTATTTTGATACTTGTTTACTTAAACTATTGTATTTTCAAATCTTTTTTTTTAAAACGATGTTTTAACAGTTCCCTCACCTTTACTTACTCAACTGTTTTCTTAGTTGTATTTCTGCAAGTCAAACACTCTTTGGATCACTCAGTTATGGTTAAACCTTCTGCTAAAACTGATCTTTAAACTCGCGATCTTTTAAGACCTTAAATGTGTTTGAGACGTGCTAATTACATGTTTACTTGTGAGGGATCTGTGAGCCTCTTATTTGCCTTTGTATGGTTCCTTTATGTGTAGTCCTACTTGTTATGTATGTCGCCTAGCATTTTGTCCTTTAAACCTAAGGGTTCGGCCTAGACCTTACCTTTTAGGAATAGTGGTCCTAAATACCCTCTAGGACTTATAGGACGGGACGGGTAATAGCACGCAATAAGCATTCGTGACCAATCCACACGTTTAAATAACCTTTACGGGGTGGGAAGGGTAGAATATGGAGATGATGACCGATGCGCTAATATTATGTGTGACCCCTCTTTGAGGAGTGATTGCTGGGTATTGCATTGAAGTGATCCATATTAATCATAAACCTAGGATCCCTTTTCCTTTGTTTGTCTTTGTTTGCTCTCTTTAGAATTGTTTAGACCTTTCAAATCTCTGCTCTCTTTCTACTTGCTTTCACAAGTTTCAATTTAATTGCAAGTCCTTATTTGAGCCTTGATTGATTATTTGTAAAGTCACAACATAGCATGGCCGGGAACCACACTAGTGGATCTTGAGGGGTGCCTAACACCTTCCCCTCAAGATAATTTCTAGCCCTTACCCGAACTCTGGTTTTCAAATTCAAAAACCTTAGTGTCCTAATGCACTTAATCATTAGGTGGCGACTCTTCAAATCCAAAAAAACCCAATTCCCAAACGGGAATAGAGTTGTCTTCCTGAATGTCGTAAACCCGATTTTGCTTTAGAAAAAGGGTGCGTCGACTGCATGGCGACTCTGCTGGGGAATCCTTTAGGCTTTTACCACTTCATGTTATATGTGACTTTACTGTTTTCTTTATTGCTTTGCTTAATACCTTTATTCGAAACTAACTTGTCTTTTTGTTTCCTTTTTCTTTAGCGCTTTCATTTACTGCTTTCTTTCAATACCGTCGTAATTTTCGAGCAATTGTTGTAACCATTATGAACGTGAAAATACGTGACAATCTTTTCATTTTTTGTAATTGCATCTTCAACATCATATTCCACTCGTGCCAAACAAATACCATAGCAACGCTTGATGAGTGGTTGCGCTCTTCCAATATTATTACCCCCTAAATTTTGGCAAAGGCGTATTTGTGGTAAAACTAGTCGATCAGTGGTGCAGTCGACGGTTCCGTGCCTTTCCCTCTTGAGTTGTCCGCTCAAGGGTACCGGTCTAGCACCCCATAGAAGCCTTATCCTGTTTAACTGTTCATGCATCACTGTCCAAACCTAGTCGAGTCAGTTATGCTGTCCACATAATGACTCTTTAAGATAGCCTTATCCAAAGTCCACTGGGTTCCCCTGGGACCCAAACGGACAACACCATACTCTGTGCATTTATTTAGAGAACTAAATGCTGTTTATGCCAATTATTGATTTAAATAGTCGATTTCGGTGGGGGTAAGGGACTAACGCTTTGTTTTGCAGAAAATGAGGCACGAAGTCCCCAGATTCATCATGGTAACCAATATTCACCCGAGATTGCTAAGATGGTGGGAAGACCTTCATTCCAATGAACGGACTCTCGTCCGCAAGTATTTGGGAAACTTGCCCTCCCTTTTGGAAATTCAGCCGGATAACAAAATTATAGAGGCTGCGACCTTATTCTGGTACAGTGATAGATCGGTATTTCGATTTGGGGACCTTGAAATGACCCCGCTGCTCGAGGAAATAGGAGGGTTAGCCGGTATTCCTTGGGAGACTTCGGGTTTGCTCATGCCAGAAAACCGCAAGGGTAAAGGTTTCTTCAAAATGATGGGGTTGAAGAAAAACTCAGATTTGACTTGTTTGAAGGATTCCTATATTCCCTTCGACTACCTGTACGAGAGGTACGGTCATATCAAGTCCTACCGCACCTATCCAGACGAATTCACCCTCACCTCATTGGGGCATATCCACAGGAGGGTTTTCGTCTTCATGTTCTGTTTCTTGGGGATGATAGTGTTTCCCATGAAGAAGGCCAGGATCCACACCAGACTAGCCATGGTCACCAAGACACTAATGGAGGGGATTGAAGGGCAACATTTCAGCATAGTGCCCATGATTGTTGCAGAGATCTACCGAGCTTTAGAAAATTTTCAACGATGGGCCAGTCATTTTGAGGGTTGCAACTTATTACTCCAACTCTGGCTCATAGAACATCTCCAAAAGGGTCGATACCGCCAAGAGCTTCCGCGAAGGCCGTGGAATGATCATATAGCCTTTCACCATCCCAATAGAATGAACTATATGCCTGACATGTTTGCTCGGCCGGGGGATGCTCGAGGATGGGTAGAATTATTTGAAAACTTCAAAGAAGACAAGGTACAGTGGATGTTCGAATGGTTCCCCGTTGGAGAGTTCATCATCCGCTCTCGGGACGCTCCATTTCTCATACTCATTGGTCTGAGGGGAACTTATCCCTATGTCCCTCTCCGGGTCATGAGGCAAGCGGGGAGAAAGCAAGTCGTACCAAAGGTAGATAAGATGAGTCATTTCGGGGCTGATTTCCAAGACGATGATAGCCCATACAAATGTCAAGCCCAACAAATGTGGAACAGCAAGGTCGTCTTGGAGAGGGATTCCATAGAAACTGATAGGTATCATGCCGGTTACACCTCATACTATCCAGGTTGGCTAGAAGAAGATCATGCTGGGTTAGGACAGCCCGGATATGTTCGAGGTCACAGGGTCATCGACGAAAGGGCTGAGATACAGGTTAAGTACAACCAGTTGCGCAAGAGGATTAGGGAGTGCGAGAGCGAGCATCAGGAGATTTAAGAGGCAAATCAAAAGTTAATCGAGGAATGGAAGGATATGGCTGTCAGAGCCAACAAGCGCCTAGGGCATTTGGAGCGAGGGTTAGTAGAGCTGGAAGGGAAGTTCATTCGGAGGATCGAGAATTGCCAAAACGCCGAAGGAAATGAAGGAGGACATTTGGCTAGGGCTTATCTGCTGCTGGGATTACGTGAGCTGGTGACGCTGTTCGATGGAGCCAAAGATGCCGAGTCTGGGGAAGGTCCTTCTGGGACCAAATAGTTAGGAGCTTCTTTTCTTTTCTGCTTTGAAATGTAATAAGGACAACGGCCATTAGTGGCATTTTTTTTACTTTATGCAATTTTAGTGTCGTTTTGGGATTCGTCTCATTTTTATCAATAAAATGAGGCATTTAGCATTATAAGTTCTCCAAATCAACTTGTCGCTAGGCCTACCTCGGGCACAACGAGGCACCCAATTTAGGACACGATTTATATTCTTGTACTATGTGTTTAAATACTGCAATATTTCTTTCACAGAATCCGTACTAACTCGTTACCTTTATGTTGTTTTTACTTTTATTTTTATTCCCCTCCCTAAAAGGTTAGTTCGTGCATTCTGGCATCGTCATCCTACTCCACAAGATCTAAGGGCCCTCCACCTCCTCCTCCTCCAAGTCCTATCAAAAACAGGGGCAAAGCAAAAATGGAAGATTTGAACAACGCCAGAAAGGAGAATTCGGTTGAAAGGGTAGAGGTTCCTCAGGGTATTCAGGTATCCAAAGAAAGTGCCGCTCAGCTCGAACAGAAGTTACTGAAATTTCAAGAAGAACTAGACCAAGTTCGGAACTTGGCAAGTCTGTCATTCTCCCTCACTACTCCAGACATCAACTTTCCCAATGCTCAACACCCCATCCCAAAGCCGCAGAAACAACCCGCTACTCATCAAAATTGCAACACATCCCAACAACACTCCACTCCTCATTCCTGAACCATCAAATGATCATCCCCACCACACTCCCATATATGTGGAAACCTTGCCACACTACACCAAACCCATTACAAACGCACCAGAATCTGATGACAAAGATTCTCTCATCAAGAGCTTGGCTGCCGAGCTCAAGAAATAGACCAGTCGAGTACAAGATGTTGAAGGGAACAAAGGCATTGAAGGGCTGAGTTATGAGGATCTTTGCATCCGGCCAGACGTTGAACTTCCCGAGGGGTACAAACCTCCCAAGTTCGAAATGTTTGATGGCACAGGAGATCCCAGGGTCCATTTGAGGACCTACTGTGATAAGCTGGTCGGCATAGGAAGAGATGAAAAGATTCGCATGAAACTCTTCATGAGAAGTTTGAAAGGCGACGCGCTATCTTGGTACATCAGCCAAGATCCCAAGAAGTGGACAAGCTAGGTAGGAATGGCGTCCGATTTCATGGATAGGTTCAGATTCAATACAGAAAATGCACCAGATGTCTTCTACATCCAGAATCTGAAAAATAAACCTACTGAGACATTTCGCGAGTATGCTACTCGATGGAGATCCGAGGCTGCTAAGGTCAGGCCGGCCTTAGAGGAAGAGCAGATGAACCGATTTTTCGTCCGAGTGCAAGATCTGCAGTATTATGAGAGGTTAATGTTGATAGAGGGCCAGAAATTCTCCGATATCATCAAGCTGGGAGAAAGGATTGAAAAGGGCACTAAGAGCGGAATGGTCACTAATTTTGAAGCACTGCAGGCTACCAACAGAGCCCTGCAATCTGGCGGCGCATCCAAGAAAAAGGACGTGAGTGCCGTGATGGTTTCTCCTAATGTTTGCAACAATCCTTTGCCTGATCATAAGGGTGGTGGTCTGCATATGATCGAAGTAGAAGATGATTGAGACCCCAAAGGGTCAATTCGATTAATTGCCGAAGGTGACGAGCCCAAGAAACCAACAGTCACACTAAATCCAATTATAGACCAGATCCAGCCCTCTGGGGACGCTGAAGTAAACATGTCCGTGCCTCTCGAGTTTGAAACACCATCCTCCATAAAGACTGCAGAGCCAATTGAGGTGGAGTTTGGGTCTCCAAAGGCACCTGCACCATTCGAAGTTGCTGTGTTGCCTCCCAAAATGAGAGTGCCCATTCTTGTGGCAATGTCAGCCGTAACGCCATTCCATACACAGGCCATTCCTTGGGATTACACCGCCGAGGCAAGAAAGAAGGGAAAGACTAGGTCTGAAGAAGCAATTGCAGCGCAGGGTATGACCAGGACTGGCAGAATTTATACTCTGGAGCACTTAGTTGAATCAAGTATGCAGGCCTCTGGACGACCTATTGAAACTGGGCTCGATGATCTCTGGCGGAAGATACAGGCAAAAGAATACTCAGTTGTCGACCAATTAAACAAAACACCAGCACAGATCTCCATTTTAGCTCTACTGCAAAGCTTCGAGACACACAAGAACGCCCTGATGAAGATATTGAGCGAGGCATACGTACCCAGCAATATAACTGGAGGAGAGATGACAAACATGGTCGGACAGGTATTGTAGAGTCATAAAATCACTTTCCACGAGGATGAGTTGCCCCTTGAAGGTTTAGGCCACAACAAAGCGTTGCACATCACTGTGCAATGCGAGGACTATTTCATCACCAGGACTTTGATTGACGGAGGGTCCAGCCTCAATATTTGTCCACTCGTGACCCTCAGAACATTAGGGAAGAGTCTGCATGAAATCAAGGATGGGGCTATCAACGTCAAAGCTTTTGATGGCTCCCAAAGGTCTACTATTGGGGAAATCAGTTTATGTTTGCAAATGGGGCCAACTTGGTTCAATGTTGATTTTCAAGTAATAGACATTCCAGCATCCTACAACTTACTACTAGGACGACCTTGGATCCACGCCGCTGGAGCCGTAGCCTCAACCCTGCACCAGGCAGTGAAGTTCGAGTGGAATCTCCAAGAGGTGATTATTCATGGTGACGGGAGTAACCCCATATACAGTCGCCAAACCATCCCAGCAATTGAAGGAAGAAGGAAGCTAGGAGGAGAAACTTACCACCAGATTGAGCGAGTCAACGCAGTGGACAAAGATAAGTGGTGGGATAACAAGATAGAGAGTATTCTAAACTGGAGCGGGTATGAACCGGGCAAAGGGCTCAGCAAGAATCTCCAGGGAATCACCAAGTCTATCAAACTGAAGAAGCATGGCACCACTTTTGGGTTAGGGTATGGTTATACTTGGGAAGAATTCCAGAACTGGTCGCCACCATGGCGCGGCCCTTAATATCCGCTGGAGCACCCTATACCCCACCTGGAACAGACTTTCCAGGTGGCCGACATTATATATGGGTCGGAGGAAGATGAAGCATTAGCAGCAATGAAGAACCTGTTCTTGGAAGATGAAAATATGGACTGTCACGTCATTCTCGAGGAGGAAGGGGAGGAAGGCCCTTCCATACTGGCAGTGAACCGAGGAGAACGCCTCAGCAATTGGTCCGTCAGAACCACTAGGGCCCGGAGAGCTTCGGGGTAGCAAGGCTGAACAAAGCATTATGCATTATCTGTTATTTTTCGCTAGTTGATTTCCCTTCAGTATTATCTTTGAATTTTGAAAAGAGCTCCGATGTTCAAAACAATTCTTTTAGCATTTATTAAAGCATTTCAGTTTTTATAAATCTCGCTCTTATTATCTCTTTTCTCCGCCATTTACTTTACTTTACACAGCATTACTATTACTTATCTTGATGAACCGATGAATGTGACATGCAACGAGGTAACGCGACAAACGGATATAGACTCAGAAGAAGATGAAATACCAGAAGAGATCGTTAAAGAGGTCGAGGACTTTGAGAATAGACCTAAGTCTAACCTGGACGAGACTGAGGTCATCAACCTCGGGGATGCAAAGAATGTCAAGGAAACGCGCATCAGTGTTCACCTGTCACCATCAGAAAAGAAAGAGTACACGGAGTTCTTAAAGGAATATGAGGACATATTTGCCTGGTCATATGATGATATGACCGGTCTCAGTACATCTATCGTAGCTCACAAATTGCCAACAGGTCCGACATGTCCGCCGGTAAAGCAGAAGCTCAGAAAGTTAAAGCCAAACATGAGTTTGAAAATCAAGGAGGAAGTTACCAAACAAGTCAAAGCCAAGGTCCTCAGAGTAGTGGAGTATCCAACATGGTTGGCCAACATTGTGCCAGTGCCAAAGAAGGACGGGAAGGTCAGAGTCTGTGTCGACTACCGGGACCTCAACTGGGCCAGTCCGAAAGACGACTTCCCCTTGCCGAACATACACATCCTGATTGATAACTGCGCCAAGCACGAGTTGCAGTAATTTGTCGATTGTTTTGCTGGGTATCATCAGATATGGATGGACGAAGAAGACGCGGAGAAAACGGCTTTCATTACACCGTGGGGGATGTATTGTTACAAGATGATGCCGGTCGGATTAAAGAATGCTGGGGCCACCTACATGAGGGCCATGACTACTATTTTCCATGACATGATGCACAAAGAGATCGATGTGTATGTAGACGATGTCATCATCAAATCCAAGAAAGCCACTGACCACATGAAAGACCTGAGGAAGTTCTTCAACAAATTGAGAAGGTATAACTTGAAACTTAATCCCGCCAAATGTGCATTCGGGGTTCCTGCCGGAAAACTGCTTGGGTTCATCGTAAGTCGACGAGGAATAGAACTAGATCCATCAAAGGTTAAGGCCATTCAAGACTTGCCACCGCCAAAGAACAAGAAAGAGGTTATGAGTTTCTTGGGGAGACTCAACTACATCAGCCGGTTCATAGCCCAGTCCACAGTCATTTGCGAACCAATCTTTAAGATATTAAAGAAGGACGCCGCCACTAAATGGACTGAGGATTCTCAGAAAGCTTTCGACAGAATCAAGGAATACCTATCAACGCCGCCAGTTCTGGTTCCGCCCGAACCAGGCAGACCGCTATTGCTCTACCTTGCAGTACTGGATGGAGCATTCGGTTGTGTTTTGGGACAACATGATGAAACGAGGAGAAAAGAGCAAGCCATCTACTATCTCAGTAAAAAGTTCACCCCGTACGAGGCCCGGTATTCCCTACTAGAACGCACGTGTTGTGCTCTGTCTTGGGTAGCTCAGAAGTTGAGGCATTATTTCTGTGCCTACACCACCTATCTCATATCGAGGATGGATCCGCTAAAGTACATCTTTCAGAAGCCCATGCCCATGGGCAAACTGGCCAAATGGAAAATATTGCTGAGTGAGTTTGATATTGTCTACGTGACTCAGAAAGCGATCAAAGGACAAGCACTAGCCGATCATCTTGCCGAAAACCCCGTGGGCGGAGAATACGAGCCTCTAAAGACGTGTTTCCCTGACGAGGAAGTCTCCTTCGTAGGAGAAGACATTGCAGAATCCTATGATGGCTGGAGAATGTTTTTCGATGGAGCAGCAAACTTTAAGGGAGTTGGCATAGGAGCAGTTCTAGTATCAGAAACAGACCAACATTATCCGGTGTCCGCCAAACTCAGGTTCCCGTGCACCAACAACATGGCCGAGTACGAAGCCTGCATCTTAGGGCTCAAACTAGCCATTGACATGAACGTTCAGGAGTTACTAGTGATCGGGGACTCAGATTTGCTCATACATCAGGTCCGAGAAGAATGGGCAACCAAGAACTCCAAGATACTCCCATATTTGCATCACGTACAAGAGTTGAGGAAGAGATTTGCAAAAACGGAATTCCGACACGTTCCCAGAGTACAGAATGAGTTTGCCGATGCATTGGCCACTCTATCATCCATGATTCAACATCCGGATAAGAACTTCATTGATCCTATTCCAGTAAAGATCCAGGATCAACCCGCCTACTGTGCTCATGTCGAGGAAGAAGCAGACGGAAAGCCATGGTTCCATGACATTAAGAAATATTTGTCAACAGGAGAGTATCCAGAACTTGCCAACACTACTCAGAAGCGCACACTGCAAAGGTTATCCAATCACTTCTTTCACAGCGGAGGAATCCTGTACAGGAGGACTCCCGATTTGGGATTACTAAGGTGTGTCGAGGCAAGGGAAGCATCCAGGTTGTTGGAAGAAGTTCATGCAGGGACCTGTGGTCCGCATATGAATGGTTTTGTCTTAGCCAAGAAAATACTCCGAGCTGGTTATTTCTGGATGACTATGGAGACAGACTGCATCCAGTATGTCCGAAAGTGCCACCGCTGTCAGATACATGCAGATATGATAAAGGTGCCTCCTAACGAGCTCAATGCAACAAGCTCACCATGGCCGTACGCCGCTTGGGGAATGGATGTCATCGGACCTATCGAGCCTGCCGCATCAAACGGGCACAGGTTCATCCTAGTGGCAATTGATTACTTCACAAAATGGGTTGAAGCAGCATCATATAAGGCAGTGACCAAGAAGGTTGTGGCAGACTTTGTCCGCGATCGTATCATTTGCCGATTCGGCGTCCCAGAGTCAATCATCACTGACAATGGTTCCAATCTCAACAGCGACCTGATGAAAGCAATGTGTGAAACCTTCAGGATCAAGCACAAGAACTCCACAGCCTACAGGCCGAAGATGAATGGAGCTGTAGAAGCAGCCAACAAGAATATCAAGAAGATACTAAGGAAGATGATAGAGAAGCATAAGCAGTGGCATGAGAAGTTATCATTTTCCTTATTGGGATACCGCACCACAGTCCGCACATCAACCGGGACAACTCCCTATATGCTGGTTTATGGTACGGAGGCGGTCATTCCCGCCGAGGTAGAAATTCCCTCCTTGAGGATCATACAAGAAGCAGGATTAGAGGATGCAGAATGGGTAAAAGGTCGCTACGAGCAGCTAGCCCTTATAGATGGGAAAAGAATGAATGCAGTTTGCCATGGTCAGCTTTATCAGAATAGAATGACCAGAGCTTTCAACAAGAGAGTAAGACCAAGACAGTTCGCGCCAGGGCAGTTGGTACTGAAAAAGATTTTTCCGCATCAAGATGAAGCCAAAGGGAAATTCTCTCCCAACTGGCAAGGTCCGTACATGGTTCACCAGGTTCTAACCGGGGGAGCCCTCATACTCGCAGAGATGGATGGAGAAGTCTGGCCAAAGCCAATTAATTCAGATGCAGTCAAATGCTATTATGTGTAATCATTATGATTTCTGTATGATGTAATTTCAACTACGCCTGACCTGATTCCCGTTTAAGAGGGGATACGTAGGCAGCCCTATAGGTTCGGTCACAATTCAATAAATTTCCATTTTTCCCCGATACTGGAAACTGGGGCAGAATTTTGAGGAGGACCCTCAAAATTCCGAAGTTGATCTCTGCCAATCACCGCGCACCGGCCTAGTAAACTGGGGCAGAATTTTGAGGAGGACCCTCAAAATTCCGGAGCAAAAGAGGTTGCGATATCTTGAACTGTGTCGCAGTCGTCGGTTCATCTAAAAACATTTTCTCTATTACGTATTTACATCATATTTTATTATTTTGCTAAATCATGCATAAATACTATCAGAACAGCTTTGTCAGCAACGCTACCCCAATGAAAGCAAGAGCCGAGTAGGACGAGCGCAGTCCGCAGGAAGACGAACTAACCTTCCCCCTTGACAAAACTCACGATCTTTCTTTGAATGCTGGTACCCCAAGACACAGAATCATCGGATACGGTTACAAACTCATACTTTTCAGGAATACAACTCCCAGAATCATCACCCATTTTCAAGTGCTACTCGCACGCAACATCCCCAGCAGCCACAGTGACAATCAACTAGCAGCTATCGTCTCTCAGCTAAGAAATTTTGTCACTCTTCACCTCTATTTTCGCACACTGCATAAGGCTACTTTTCTGCCTTTCGAGACTAAGCATTGTCTCCATCTGCATTTTCTTGCATTACATAAGGCTACTTTTCTGCCTTTCGAGACTAAGCATTGTCTCCATCTGCATTTTTCTTGCATTGCATAACGCTACTTTTCTGCCTTCCGAGACTAAGCACTGTTTCCATCTGCATTCTCTACATTGCACAAGGCTACCTTTCTGCCTTCCGAGGTTGAGCTCTACCTCCATCTTGCATTTTTCTTGCATTGCATAAGGCTACCTTTCTGCCTTCCGAGACTAAGCTTTGTCTCCTCCTGCATGGCTGAAATACAACTTTATTTAAATCTCTGCATGGCTGAAATATCACCAACTTTATTTAAATCTCTGCATGGCTGAAATATCACCAGCTTTATTCAAATCTTTGCATGGCTGAAATATCGCCAACTGCATTTAAATCTCTATATCGGTTGAAAGATCGCCAGTTTATATTTAATCATTCATCGGCTGAAATATCGCCAAATCCTGCATTTCATCGGCTGAAATATCGCCAAATCCTGCATTTCATCGGCTGAAATATCGCCAAATCCTGCATTTCATGGGCTGAAATATCGCCAAATCCTGCATTTCATGGGTTCAAATATCGCCAAATTGTCCAAAGGCGTCATTGTTCGGAGGCACCATTTTCATAGCCCGAGAACGCCATGCCATGGCCCGAGGACCCCGCTTTATATTCTGCACATCATCATTCAAAGGCATCATGGTTCGGAGGCACCATTATCATAGCCCGAGAGCATCATTTCATAGCCTGCGAATCCTTTATTATGCGCTTCATGGCCTAGGACATCATGGTCTGAGGACGTCGACAACCATCCAAAGACAACATTCATGGTCCAAAGGTAACTTGCATCACGTTTAAATTTACGCACATTATACGTTGTATTGCTCACTTGGAGGTACGCCGGCTAGCAACAACCATCTCAACAGGAGCGATCCCGCTCCAGTTCCCGCAGCCTATCAGATTTCAGCTACAACCTAAACATCGCGTCCGTCCTTTTCGAAACTCTATTGGCATACTCCGCCGATGGATCCCGAACTACATATGGCCTGATTCCTATAAAACCAGGGATATGTAGGCAGCTCAAGAACCAGAGCTTGGTCGAAATTCTTTGCAAATCACCTCTTTCAGTCAAAATTAGCCATCCTATCTTTACCCGATAACTCTTTCATCCTTCCCGGGTAAAGAGGGGCAGCTGTTGATACCCAATTTTTCCCTATATATTTTTATATACACTCAAAATATTCTCAAAATAGTATGTACATGCATATATAAGCATACCCAAGAGTTTTGGTATTTTTCCTTATTTTAAAGATTTTTTAAAATCACTTTGTTGTCTATTTAGTACAAAATTCAATAATTATTTCCAGACTATCATTTTTGGTGAATAATTTATCTTATTCTCATATTTACACCCAGATATAATTAAGGTGATTTTTTGCATATTTTATATAATTTTATTTGGTATTTTTAAAGCTAAATTGCTATAATTGCAATTATAGCCTATTTTCCGATTAATAGTATTTTATAATTACAAAATCGCTCCCAGTGTTTTTTTAATTAACATTTATATGTTATTACTCAACTTAGTGCTTTTAATTGGTTTTTAAAACTATATTAACTATTTTTATTAAAATAAAAAGAGAAGAAATGGCTGTTTAACATTTAGCCCCGTTCATTTCAGTTATAACCCCTTTACATTCCAATTTTAACTAGAAATTGAACCCCCAATTTCAACCCCAAAACCCCCGACCCAGTCCTCAAATCACCCAACCTATATCCGATTTAATGACCCGGTCCAACTTTAATCTAATCTGAGCCGTTAATCAAATGAGATCAACGGCCCAGGTTTTATTTCCAAAATTAAATTCAACAACCCCCCCCCAAACCCCCTCCATTTCAGAGACGGTCTCTCTCTCTCTCTCTCTCTCTACACTGACTCTTGCTCTCCCTTCTGTCTAGAACCTTCTGGTTCTCTCCTTCGTCTCCGATGAATCGACCGCCTCTCCGGCCACCTCCAGCCTCACCTCTCTCAACCACCAGTCACCGTTAAACCTTGTCTTGTTGATTCCCTCTATCTTCGAGACTCCAGAAGCCTCCACTATGCAAGATGGTCATCGGAAGCTCTGCCTGGTTTGTCTCCGACCTTTCTCCGTTGGTTTATGGTTCGATGGTGCTGCGAGCATCATTATTAACGAGTTTCACAGCCAGGTTCCTTACCTCTCACTGGTTTATTACGAAACCCTAATTTTCTTAAAAACCTTGTCTTTTTAAACGATTTTTAACTTATTCTTTTGTGTTTTACACTACTCTCTACTAGATCTTTTCGATTGTTCAAGTTTTCAACGTTTTGTTCTTCTTTTAAAACTAGGGTTTCCTGAACCCTTTCGAAATCACTATATCTTCTGATCTTTTGAGTATTATGTGTTTATGTTTGTGTTATGTGCTTGTTGGTGTGATCTTCTGGTTACTCTCCGAGTTCTATGCTTTAATTTTGCTATTAGAGTTCCAGCCTTCTATTGATTCTGTGATTTCTTGCTTAGGGTTCTCTGATTTTCATGCCTATTGTGTTTTATAGGTCTAATTGTTCATCGTTTACCAAATATTCTGCTGATTTTTTGCATCTCTTCGAATCCCTGAATTTGTATATGTTTTCCTTAGAAGTTTTACACTGATTTTTGAATCACTTCCTTATTTGTGAAATGCTCTCCTTACTTAGTACTGATTCCCTGTGATTTTCAATTTCATCTGTGATTCTTTGAACTAATTTGTGTGCACAATATGCTGTCCTTATACTTTCCATACTTAAAATATTCTGTATACTTTTACTACTCCTATTATGGAAATACCAGTTTTGCAAATAATAATTTTCCTTATTTGATACAATTTGTACCCGTTTGAACTATGACTCCTTAATTGAAGGGAGTCCGAGTTTTTAATTGATTCTAATTGGTATTATTTCCATAACTATGATCAGTCTATACGTATTACCTTATTTTCACTTAATTTGAGAGCAATAAGTACCCCCATTCTCTTTTGCATTACACACTGATACATTGCACATTACACACAAGAACAAAAAAGTTCATTGCTCTGAACTCTCTCTTACACACATAAGCATACTTGGTGTTCTCTCTTGTTTTCTATACATCCTCTCCCACTTTCCTGTTGACTACTGATTATTCAGTCGGCTGAAAGCCAAGACTGAGTGATCTTTGGGGGCTGCTCATTATTCTACTGGTCTATACATTGCTGATTGTTTGGTCTGCATACTACTGCTCACTTCCCTGCACACTACTGCTCTACACTATCTCATCCTTGACTGGTATGCCCTCTATTTGATTTGTAGTATCCAAAACAATATGCTTTTATACATGCTGCACTTTATTTTGTTTCTTCTATGCTTTTACTTATGGTTCTGCTGTCTTATTGCAACTAGCATGCCCCTGTGTGATTATCCTTCTATTAATCCGGCATGCCTACTGGTTTGCTTAATACATGTTCTCTCCTACTTCCTAGCCCCAGTACATTCTCAGCATGTGATCATGAGCCCTTTTGGTTAAACCTGTTGACTGTCTAAGTTTTGAAATGCTTTCCTTTGGTATCTAGGTGCAACTGTGTTGTTACATGTGAACTATTTGCCCCCACTTCCCTTTTCCTGTTTGTGTTTACTGCCCGAAATTGTATGAGGTATTTTGGTTCTGAGTTTTGTCAAAGTTGTCCCATTGTTTTTCTTTCAAAGCTGGTTCTACATGGATCATTCTTTTTTAAAACTGCTTTTCAACTCAATTTCTTTAAAGAAAATTCTATCACTCTCACTACTCCTAGAGTTTAGGTTCTACCCCCCTTCGTGTAAGCATTGCCTTGGGCACCTTTGAGTACCCATTGAACTTTGATGCACAAGGCTGGTAATTCCACACTGCACTTGTTCAAACATTTTGTAATGTTTGGGTGCTGGTATTGGCCAAGGACCCGCATTGGGCCCTTAGGGAGCTTTGGCGCACCCAAACCATGGTCAAGGCTGTGAAACTCGAAAGAAGTGAGGTTGGAAGATTGGGCCTGGTTGAAGGCTCCCTATAGAGTAGCTTCTTATTTTATTTTTTTCATTATGTAATTTAGCTATCATGGTTTGTAATAATTTTTAAACAATTGATTGGGGTTATAGTGAAATTGGGAGGGATTATGCATGCTTAGTTTAATTAATGGGTAGAAAATATGTCTATAGGGCTTTACTTACCAATTTGTGCAATAGAAGCCATGCGTAGGACATGCATCTTACACCTAGATATCCTGTTTTAGGCTCTTTACTTTCAGATTGTTATACTCACTTTGTGATCAGTTAGTAATCAACAAATAACTGTTATGAAACTACTACTGCATTTAGAGACCATGCTTTAGGAGCTTTATGTGCATTAGAAATCATGTTATTTAGGGTTGCAATTGCTGAACGCCTGACTAGCTGTTCAATTTAACAACATAAGTTTGTTTGACTGCGTCTTCTCTTTAAAACTGGAATCAATATGCATGTTCACCACTTTTTTTTTAAGACAAGAAGGCAATACATACATTGCCTAGGCAAGCTTTAGGCCCAATAATAATAAAGATGATTGATTTTGTTTTACTAGTTTCAAGCTACTCAACCTTTTAACTTTCCCATTTCTTTTACCCGTCTCTCTGAAGTCCACTCTTTTACTGAAAATCTCTTTATCTGGAAACCTATTTCGTATTTATATGCTCCCACTAATTTCCTGATTCGTGCTCTATTAAGCTTTTAAATTACTGGTACCTTTCCGCCCAGGCTCACGTTATTTTGATACTTGTTTACTTAAACTATTGTATTTTCAAATCCTTTTTTTTAAAACGATGTTTTAACAGTTCCCTCACCTTTACTTACTCAACTGTTTTCTTAGTTATATTTTTGCAAGTCAAACACTCTTTGGATCACTCAGTTGTAGTTAAACCTTCTGCTAAAACTGATCTTTAAACTCGCGTTCTTTTAAGACCTTAAATGTGTTTGAGACGTGCTAATTACATGTTTACTTGTGAGGGATCTGTGAGCCTCTTATTTGCCTTTGTATGGTTCCTTTATGTGTAGTCCTACTTGTTATGTATGTCGCCTAGCAGTTTGTCCTTTAAACCTAAGGGTTCAGCCTAGACCTTACCTTGTAGGAATAGTGGTCCTAAATACCCTCTAGGACTTATAGGACGGGACAGGTAATAGCACGCAATAAGCATTCGTGACCAATCCACACATTTAAATAACCTTTACGGGGTGGGAAGGGTAGAATATGGAGATGATGACCGATGCGCTAATATCATGTGCGACCCCAAACGGGAATAGAGTTGTCTTCCGAATGTCGTAAACCCGATTTCGCTTTAGAAAAAGGGGGCGTCGACACCTACAATGTTCTGCTTCTATACCAATTTCACCTGTTGGTTCTGATCCTCTCTTATGTACTACTCCTTCCCATTCTTTTCCTGTTGATCCACCATCTCCTAATACTTCACCTTCTGTTGATGCTTCTTCCTCCCCTATTCCTTCTGTTCCTTCTCCTAATACTGTCATTCCTCTAGATCTTCCCTCTACATCTGCTCATTCACATTCTTCCTCTCTCCCTATAACTAGAAAAAGTAGCAGACCTCACACCTTGCCCTCACATCTTAGTGACTTTGTTGTGAAACTTCCTCCTTCCATTTTCAACTCCACTACTTTATCTCTCTATGATGCACACACAACTGAAGTTGAGCCTCATTCATATTCTCAGGCAGCTACCAGTTTAGTCTGGCAGGAATCCATGAGAAAAGAATTTGAGGCCTTAGAAGCTAATAACACTTGTCCATAGTTGAATTACCTAAGGGTAAGAAGCCTATTGGGTGTAAATGGGTGTATAAAATTAAGTACAAAGCTGATGGAAGTGTAGAAAGATATAAGGAAAGGTTGGTAGTTAGGGGTGACACACAAATTGAAGGTATTGACTATAATAAAATATTTTCTCCGGTTGTCAAAATGTGTACCATTAGGTGTCTAGTTGCCTTTGCCATTAAAAAGGGGTGGTCCTTGTATCAGTTGGATGTGAATAATGCTTTTCTTCATGGGGACTTAGATGAAAAGATATATATGAAGCTTCCCCAAGGCCTCACAGTTTCTTCTTCTTCTCATTGTACTTCTCTTTTGGTTTGTAAGTTGCAAAAGTCCCTTTATGGTTTAAAACAAGCATCTAGACAATGGTATGCTAAGTTGTCACAAGCACTTTGCACTAGAGGTTATACACATTCTTTAAATGATTGCTCCCTTTTCATTAAAAGATCATATTGATCTACTATTTTTCTTGATGTCTATGTGGACGACATTATTCTCACTGGGGATGATCCTCAAGAGATCAGTGGTCTCAAAATGTTCTTAGGTGATCAGTTTAAGATCAAAGACTTAGGATTACTCAATTATTTTGTGGGAATTGAGCTGTTGTATGTTGATTTTGGGGTACTTATTCATCAAAGAAAATTTGTTTCTGAGCTAGTTGCTGAATATGGATATTTTGATGTTTCTGCCGTCTCTTCCCCACTTGAGTTATGTGTACTCAAGTCTGATGTTGGGGCATTGCTGCCCAACCCTGAATCTTATAGAAGTTTGGTTGGAAAGTTGGATTTTCTCACTCATACCAAGCCAGATTTATGTTTTGCTGTGCAACACTTGAGTCAGTTTCTTAAGTCACCTCGTGTGCCTCATATGAGTTTTTCATTACATGTTCTAAGGTATTTGAAAGGTACACCTGATGTTGGGGTTCATCTCAATGGTTATTCTGATTTTTCTGTCCAAGCTTTTTGTGACAGTGATTGGGCTTCTTGTCCAGATTCGCGCAAGTCAGTTTCTGGTTATTGTGTGTTGTTAGGGGGTAGTTTGATTAGCTGAAAATCTAAGAAACAAGCTGTTGTGTCCTTGTCTTCTGCTGAGGCAGAATATCGGGCCATGAGTAGAGTGGTGGCTGAACTAGCCTGGTTGGTTCGTTTGTTGGCAGATTTGGGTCTTCAACTGTCCACTTCTATTCCTGTTTTCTGTGATAGCTTGGCTGCCCTCCACATTGCTAAAAACCCTATTTTCCATGAGCGCACGAAACATATTGAGGTTGATTGTGACTTCATCCGCACAAAGTTGGCAGATGGTCTTATTTTTTTACATCATGTTCCTACATCATCTCAACTTGCTGATATTTTTACTAGGTGTATCACAGGTGGACAACACATGTTGTTGCTTGGCAAGTTGGGCGTGTTACCGCCCTCCAACTTGAGGGGGGTGTCGGAGTTACCTGATTTGGGCCTGATGTTAGTTGGGTAGATTTGGGCTTGATATTAGTTAGTTAGACTTGGCCCAGTTGTATTTATTAACAGACTCCATTTTCCTTTGTTTTCTTTAGTTAGTTATTTTTCAGCCCAACATATTTGGGAGTATAGATATTTTGTAGAACACTTCTTCAGAATGAATAATCATAAAATCCTCTCGAAGCTTCTTCTGTGGACATGAACCCTAGATTCATTCTTGACCAATTTCTGTTCGATCTACAAATCTTAACAATCTCATTATAGGTTATGTAAAAGAATTAATTTTGGTTCTTCCAGAGCGTCATTATTTGAACCCAACCTATAAACAGTAACAAACAAAGCAAAGCTAATCAATACAATACAAATGAACTCTAGGCAGATACAAAAAGTCGGAATCAATTTGCTCAAAATTTACAACATACGTAATTAATTTAAATATCTGCATAAATAAATACATAAAAATAGAGGAAGAATCAAGCAATTGAAATATAGAGGAGATTTACGTTGGCCGATGGAGAGAACGAAGGGAGAGATGGGTATTTAACTGGCGAAAAAAGAAGAAGAAACGGTTGAAGGAGGTGTTGCAACGGAAGTGGAAGTGAAGCGACGTGTGAAAGTAATTATAGGAAGAGCCACAATTATTAGGATTATTATTATAAAAGGTAACTTTAGAATTTTTGATAGAGCAGTTAAAAAGAAAAATCTGGTAAAAAGGAGAACAGAGATAATTGAGATTCTTGGGCAATAAGAGGTGACACTTAGGCAAGCTTATATCCCTACTTTATATTTATATATAGATATATAGATATAGATTATTATATCTTATCATGCATCAATTAATCAATCCCAATATGTCCGCCACTGGCTTAGGTTAAATTTATCTGCAAAAAAAAAAAAAAAAAGAATTATCAAATTATTTTTTGAAGATGAAATTTAGCACACTAGACTAATGAGAATAGAATTTAAAGAAGAAAAAATTACGGGTTAATACAATTGAAAGAATAATGCTACTAAACTTACTTCATATTTTACCGTAAAAATAGCACGGGCTAGCCAATTTTCGGACTGGTCATTAAAAATAGCCAGCATTTGTAAAATTATTGAAAAATAGCCACTATTTTGCTGCAACACGAAAAGTTCCAACATAATATACTGGAGATCAGTGCACCTGTGTATGAACTTCCAGCATATTATGCTGGAACTCCAACACGCCGAAAGTTCCAGTATAATATACTGGAAATTGGAGCACAGGTATATTATACTCCAATCTCCAGTATATTATACTGGAGTATTTTTCCGAATTTTGAACAATACTTTCGTTTAGATTTATCTTTACATGAAAAATGGCTAAATGTCGATTACTTTTGAAACTGTAGTTATTCTTGTAAATCTGGGCTATTTTTGAATTTCTCCCTATTTTACCTTCTTACATTGTTTGGCCCACTTTGTATATAACTTGAAATTTCTTTTTCATCCTTTAACCTAATATTAAAGATTCAATTCTTCCATAATCCACGTAAGCTTCTTCATATATGAAATCCTCTTTGTTCTTGTTCTTTTGCTTCTTTGATATTTACCTTCTCTTTTTGCCATTTACTTTAAAAAGTAGTAATTTTTTTAAATTTTATGATGTTCATTCACGATAAAAAAAACAAAGAAAAAGTAGAAAGCCAATCACTTTTTAATGTTCAAGAAGTTAGCATCTATATATTTCTTCTAGAGTATGTAGAAATTTAACTTTTACACTTCTTATTAATAATTAAGTACTTGGAGGACAATTAGAAAACCTCCATCATTAGATTCAAGTTTGTTAGATATAACACTTGATTGATTAAAAAACAAAACCCAATGAAAAGCTGAAACTTTATGTATGAACTATATATGATATTTTGAGTTTGAAAGCAAAACTTTTTATTTTTCTTTTGAAAGCAAAAGTTGGAACTGAGATTTGAGGTTAATATCGAAATGGATATTGCTGGGTTTGTTTGAAAACATCCTTAGGTATTGTTCCGATCGATTCGAAATATCAAGAGGATTTCAAAATTTAAATTTGAAGTAGATTTAAGTTATACTCGAGTTAATCTCGCATAGGCTCAAGGAAGAAGATGAAGTTAGTTTTTTGTGTAACAATATATAATGTTGTAGTATAACAGTGTATATGCGTCACGATCCAAAAATCACAAGTCGTGATGACACCTAACTCAACCCGCTAGGTAAGCCAACTAACAGAAAAACACAACTCAATTGAGATTATAAGAGAAAAGAGAATAGATAACTGAACATTTACAAGTTTACCCAAGACCTGGTAGTACGAATCACGAGCTTCTAAGATTTAGAATTTCAAAACCGATGCAAATAAATACACGTTCTGCATGAAGGTTACATAAACAGATTAGCAATAATCTATTCTACAAAGGACAAGTGGCAGCTATATCCAAATGCACAAACATCTTCCGAATCAACACCTGACGGCACCAGCAGCTTCGCTCCAAAATCTGCACGCAATGTGCAGAAGTGCAATATCAGTACAACCGACCCCATGTACTGGTAAATATTTTGTCTAACCTCGTCGAAGTAGTGACGAGACTTTTAGTTAAAAGATGCTTATTGTTATAAAATTTACATTAGATTAGCAGTAAAGCAGTTCAAAGCATAACAGATAAAAGTATCATATACAACTCAGCGAGACAGTCAACAATTACTAAAAGGAACCACAGTAGAAGATTTACTATCTTTCCTAGTATGAGAAGTATATCTAAAATATCAAACCACATGGCATGGTAACACCCTTCGTGCTTTTATCTCATCCTCACCATGTATAAATAAATTTATGTGCAATTCAATTAGCACGGCAATACCCTTCGTGCGTTCAACTCATCCTTCCAAATGAACGTATAACAGAACCAACCATATGACCGAAACACAATAATAGGAATTATAAAGTAGGAAATACGCAAGTAATAATAATGGACCAGGATATACATGTGGACAACAGTAAAGGACTAAACGGAAAGCACGTGAGTAATAACAACAATTGGAAAGCAAGGGGGGTATCAACGTCAATTAACGAGTATATTGGAGGCCTAAGTACAAATATGGCAAATAAGAAGAAAACACATGATCTTTACAAGTTAACAAGTAAGGGCATGTGCCACGCCCCTTTTTCTCGCGAAATCGGGTTTCGACATGTGACAACTCTTTTAAGGAAGGGTTTTTAATAGAGGAGAGTCTCCACCTAATGGATTAAGGTGCGTTAGGGCACCTATTTGCAGATAACTTTGTCTAACTAGTTTGCGTCACCAGGTAAGGGCTCGAAATTACCTCGAAGAGAAGGCGTTAGGCATTCTTCGAGGTTCACAACTGTGGGTCTCGGCCGAACTCAATTATATGAATTAGTCTATGTGGTCAAAGATAAGAAAATAAAGGGATTTGGGAAGTTCAATATTAAACACAAATAATTGATTGAAAGGCAAGGTGGGGGGGGGGGGCTAAGTTTTTTAGCTTAAAGGATCACCCCGTGCAACATAAATAATACTTCGTAACTCCCTCGAGATGGGGTGTTACTCATATTATTCAGCGGGCACTGACTATCATCTCTACTACACAATTGCTATCTTTAAGTTGTTTACCTGAAGCGCACTAGTCAATTCTAAGTCGTATCCTACGCGTGCACTACCCGTCTCGTGCCTATGGTCTAGGAGGCATTTGGACCTCTATATCAGGGTGGTTCTAGACTTTAACTGTAATGACCCGACCGTTCGTTTTGAGCTTTTGCGCTTTGATCGCCAATTCTCGGGCATGGCTTGGCCCGTGTAATGTGTTATGACTGATGTAGATCGTTGGTTTTGGTTTTCACGGAAATCGGTATGAATTTGAAAGAACAGTCTTAGTTGAAAGCTTTAAATTTGAAAGATTTGACCAAGAGTTGACTTATTTGTATATGAGCTCGGATCGGAGTTTTTATGATTTGGTTAGCTTCGTTAGGTGAATTGTGACTTAGGAGTGTGATCGAAGTGGTTTTGGAGGCCCGTTGTGGAATTAGACTTGAATTGGCAAAGTTAGTATTTTGGCGATTTCCGGTTGATAGGTGAGATTTTGATCCGAGGGTCGGAATGGAATTCCGAGAGTTGCTGTAGCTGTCGACGCCCCCTTTTTCTAAAGCGAAATCGGATTTACGACATTTGGGAAGACAACTCTATTTCCGTTTGGGAATTGGGTTTTGGAATTGAAGAGTCGCCACCTAATGATTAAGTGCATTGGGACACTAAGGGTTTTGAATTGGAAAACCAGAGTTCGGGCAAGGGCTAGAAATTATCTCGAGGGGAAGGTGTTAGGCACCCCTCAAGATCCACTAGTGTGGTTCCCGGCCATGCTATGTTGTGATTTTAATGTAAATAAATATACAAATAAATTTACACATAAGGGTTACAAACAAGCATGTTGGAATCTATAATTTGTTTGAGGGAGAGTCTAAGTGCAAGAATTAGTCAAGACATTGAATACACACAGAAGAAAAAAGGTTAAAAGGAAAAGGAATAATGCAGTGAAAAAAATTAAAGGGGAGTTTTGGGTAATTAAAAAGATAGAGTTTATTGATACTAAACAAAGTAACATAAGGAAAGGGGTCCTAGGTTTATAAATCACATGGATCATCCACACAACACCGGTAACCAATCGTACGCATAGTGTTATCGTGTTATCATCATCTCCATGTCTACCCTTCCCACCCCGTTAAGGTATTAATTGCGGAATGGTATCGCTACCTACAACGTGCTATTACCCGTCCCACCTATCAGTCCTCGAGGCTTTTGGGACTACTAATCCTAAAGGGAGGAAGCTTGGCTTTTCAGAGGTTTAAAAGGATAAAATTCTAAGGCGACAATCAAAAATACATAATACACTTAATGGGGAGGTAAAGCAATTAAAGGCTCAAGTAGGCCTCCTCATTTAGAGAAACAAATTGTTTAGCACGTCTTACACATACTGTTTAGGTCCTTGATTAAAATTAGCGTAGGAAGAATGATCTACCACATATTTCCAGATAGGGAGTCCGAATTAGTCCTGCTTAGATGTAGTTGCAGAAAAACTGACGATTGATTAATTATCTAACTATCTATCTGCGTCAAACAGGGTCTATATGCATGATCTCTATTAGTTCAAAGACGGGGGAAGAACGGACTGATTGCAAAAAATATTTAAGTTAAAGCATCGTAACTTTTGCGAGCACTTTAAACGAATTACTACTGATTTTAAAGATGAGTGGGCAATTTCAGATTTTAATCGATTACTCCTATAGGCATGCTTTCTAGGTGTTACGAATCTTGTTATGCAGAGATCTTCTAAGCAGGTCATTGATATGATTGGTTTATTTTAGGCCTTATAAGTGGAATTGCCTAATGACAGATGCACGTGCAAAAAATGCAGGAAAAATCCTATAGGCATATTATCTACGTGATGTGCAGAATTTTAGCAGTGGTGTATTGACATGGTATATATTGCGAAGTGCAGAAAACCTATGAGCATGGTATCAATGTGAAGATGCAGCATTTTAAAGTATTAATCCTATAGACATGTTTTCTAGGTGAAAATGCAGAATTGAGAGAATATACACCCTATAGCATGGTATTTACATGTAAATGCACAATTGAGAAAATATACATCCTATAGGCATGGTATCTACGTGAAAATGCAGAATTGAGAAAATATACACCCTATAGGCATGGTATCTACGTAAAAATGCAGAATTGAGAAAATATACACCCTATAGGCATGGTATCTACGTAAAAATACAGAATTGAGAAAATATACACCGTATGGTATCTACCCCTTTGGCATGCATTCTATCCCATCCCTTTTCACTATACCCCAGTAGTTATTACAATGTTCATTACAAAGCTTATGACAGACCAAGTGAATCAAAAAAATAAATGAAAATACATCAGTGATTACATCTACATCTAATTAGCCTAATCCATACTTAAAGTCTAATAATATGAGATAAACCTACTTCCAGGATCGGATTTCTTCAAAGCCTTTCTCTTATTTGGGATGTGTCAAAGTTCCAAGGAACTTCAAGAGTTCCAGCCAGTGCGTACACCCCAAATATTATTGCAGAACAGATTATAGTGCAGTGTGGAAGGGCCAGCCCTCAAGTGTCCAAGTTCAAAGCGAACTCAAGGTTCCAAGGCAAGGCTCACAAGAGGGGGGCAGGACATAAGGGCTTAGGAGTAAGTGTAAGTGCAATGAAAGGGAATTAGGGGGAGCCAGGGCAGGCTGGTGGTCATGCCCAGCAACTGGAATGCTGGCACACCCCTGACCAGCCGGTCAGCTTAAAAAATTAAAGAGTTAGGACCTTTTGAAGGTCGGGTTCAGCCCTGGACAGCAACTTGGATGCTGCCAGGCTATACCTTAACTCAATACACATAAGGGAATGAGATATGGGAAATTGAAAGAGGCTGGGATCCAAAGGACCCAGTCTTAATCCATGATAACAACTTTGTATGTTGCCATGTCTTAAACTACAGCCCAAGCACATAAAAGGGGGATGGGGATAGGGATTAATTGCAGCAACAGATAGCAAGACATAAGTATTACTTTAAAGTTGAACTCTAAAAAGCAGTAAAGTAGGCATGGGCATAAAAGCTTGTAAGTTAACACACTGGATTTTGATGCTTGAATCAAAAGTAGGACATACCAGTTCAGATGAGCAAGTAGGAAGAAACAGTAGATTTAGGGAAGCCAAATTGCAATCAAGAAGCAAGAGTGTAAGTTTTAGAAGAGAGTTGTGATGATTAAAAAATTGTGTGTGTGTTAATGAAAGAGCAGAGTATTTATAATTGCAAACAGGTGTAGCAAATAAGGCAAGAATCATAGTTTAGTAATAATTAAGGAACTATGTACCAATTAAAATCAATCAGCCTATAGACTTCCTTTAATTAAGGAGTCCAAATTCAAACGGTAATGGGCAGAAGTTATTTAAGGAAGGAAATCAAGTAAATACCTCATGGGGGGTAGACAAATAAGGGTAAATACATCATGGTACTTGATTTGTAAAACAAGGAAAGGGAACCAGTAAAATAACCAGTAAAGAATCCCATTGAAAGCCTTGCTCGAGTCAGAAAAGAGGTAAAAGGAAAGTTTTAATTTAGGGAAAAACCAGTAACAATCAAATAAGCAACATTAAAGGAATTCAGAATCAATTAACAGTTGGCAAGACCTTTGAAAGAGAAGCTCTCGTATAAAACACATAGACATGTCAAGCAAGAGGGTTTCAAAATCACAAACGCAGAAAAAGGTTCAAATTCAATTCATAAACTCGAAGTGAGTCTGAGAGTTCAAGGTTTCAAAGTAGAACCCTTGTCCAAACATAAAACCAAATTTAGCCAAAGAAAACCCCCAAATCCTAGGGTTTTTAAACTCGAATTTGATACAGAGATGAAGAGGCAAACTATCGAGGTGAGCCCAGAGACCTTTTCAGAGTCTCATGAGAAGCATACAAGCACAATAGCAAGTAGAACATAGGAACCAGTACAGGAAACAAGTTTCAAGAAAGCATGAAAATTAAATGAGTTCAGGTAGTGTAAACTTAAAGAAACAGTCGATGAAACATATTTAGAAAGAATCCAGGCGAAGTCCGGTAAAGGCAAACAAAAGATCAAAACTCAGTAGGAAAATACAGTAGAGGAACACATAAGATAGACATGAGAGAGCATGGTGAAAAACCAGTATGAGATAGAACGGAGCATAATAAAATAAATTTCATAACAAGGCAAATATAAGAACACACGAAAGGCATGTGAGTCACAAAAGAGCCAGTAAGAACATAGCAGGGATCGATTCACACCAAGAAAAGAGAAGAAGAAGAGTCAGAAACATTTTAAGGACTTTCCAGAAACCCTAATCGAAAAGAAGTGCTTTTTTGAAAAAAAATCGGAAAAAGGTTTAAGAACTTAAGCAACAGTGCAAACATGTAACAAATCTAAAATAATCGGAGAGAACCTCGATATTTAGGGTTCCAGATGAACCCTAGAGATGATAAAGGCTTCGAAAATACCCGATCTAAGTCGGATAATGTCATAAACAGGCTCAAAAGACCAAGAGCCATCGGAGCAAGGCCTGAGATGGCCGGATCTTCGAATCAGTGAAGGCCTGGGTGAAGACCCTCGAGGTCTGGCCTCGATCCTTCGAACAACTGGCATGCAGGAGACATAGGAGGTGGGTATAGGCTGTCCATGGCCTGAGAAGCCATGGACGCCGGTGAAAACATGGTGGAACAAGGTAGGGGAGGCTATGGTTCCGGGGAGCCTTGAGAGAATTTGGGAGGTGAAGAGAGTTCAAAGGTGGCACATCTGATTGAGTGAATTAGGGTTAAGGGGGGTATGGGAATTAAAAAGGAAAGAACGGATCATGGCCGTTGATCAAAATGATCAACGGCTAGGATTAAAAGAGAAGCTGGGCGGGTCTAAAAACGGGTCGTGGGGTTTGGGTTAAAATTTGAAGTTGGGTCGTTTAATTAGGGTGGAATTGGGGGGTTAAATTGAGGCTGTAATTGAAATAGAAATGGATATGTGTTAAATAGCCAATTTTCCCCCTTTTATTTTATAAAAATAGTTAAAATGATCTTAAAAACAAATTAAAAGCACTGAACTAATTAATAATATATAAATATTGAACTAAAAATACTGGAAATTTTATAATTGTAAAATACCGTTAATCGTAAAATAGGCTATAATTGCAATTATATACAATTTAGCTTTAAAAATACCACATAAATTTATAAAAATATACAAAAATTACCTTAATTATATTTTGGTGTAAATACGGGAATAGAAATAAATTATTCACCAAAGTGATAATTTTGGGAACAATTATTGGATTTTGTACTGCCAAAATAGACAATAATTGATTTTAAAAATCTTANATTGATCTCATTTGATCAACGGCTCAGATTAAAATAGGAGTGGACCGGGTCAACCAGGGATTGGGCTGGGTTGGAATTTGAAATTGGGTCGTTTGATTAGGGGTGGAATTGGGGGTTAAATTGAGACTACAATTGCAATTGGAAATGGCTATGTATTAAATAACCAATTTCTCCCCTCTAATTTATATAAAAATAGTTAAAATGATTTTAAAAACGAATTAAAAGCACAGAACTAATTAATAATATATAAAAATTAATTTAAAAATACTGGGAATAATTTAATAATTGTAAAATGCCATTAATCATAATATAGGCTATGATTGCAATTTTATGCGATCTTAGTTTAAAAATATCAAATAAATTTGTAAAAATATGCAAAAATCACCTTTATTATATTTTGGTGTAAATATGAGGATGGAAATAAATTATTCACAAAAACGGTAGTTTTAAGAATAATTACGTGATTTTGTACTGCTAAAATAGACAATAAATCGAGTTTATGAATCTTAGAAAATTAGGGAAAAATACAAAAACTCTTGGGCATGCTTATGTATGCACACACATACTATTTTGAGAATATTTTGAGTATATAAAATACATAGGGAAAAATTGGGTATCAACAGCTGCCCCTCTTTACCCGAAAAGGATGAAAGAGTTGTCGGGTAAAGATATGATGACCAATTTTGACCGAGAGAGACGACTTGCAAAAGTTTTGACCGAGCTCTGATTTCTGAGCTGCCTACATATCCTTGGTTTTACAGGAATCAGGTCATGTGTAGTTCGGGGTATATCGACAGAGTATGCCGATGGAGGTTTTTGAAGAGACGGACGCAATATTTAGGTTAGGAAGGGTGGTCAGGGACTGATGAGTTGCGAGAACCGGAGCGAGATCGCTCCTACTGTAATTGCCGTTGCCAGTTGATGAACCTGCAATTGAGTAATACAAGCATATTGTGCAGAATTTAAACGTGATGCAAGTTCCCGTTGGACCATGAATGTTGTCTTTGGACGGTTAGGATGACGTCCTCAGACCATGACGTCCTGGGCCGTGAAGCGCATAATAAAGGATTCACCGGCTATGAAATGATGTTCTCGGGCTATGAAAATGATGCCTCTGAACCATGATGCCTTTGAATAATGATATGCAGAAGACAAAAGCGGGGTCCTCAGGCCATGGCATGGCGTTCTCGGGCTATGAAAATGGTGCCTCCGAACAATGACGGCTTTGGACAATTTGGCGATCTTTCAGCCTATAAAATGCAGGATTTGTCGATGTTTCAGCCGATGAAATGCAAGATTTGGCGATGTTTCAGCCGATATAAAGCATAAATATAAATGGCGATATTTCAGCCGACATAGAAAATTTGAATAAAATTGGCGATGTTTCAGCCGACATAGAGATTTAAATATAGTTGGCGATATTTCAGCCATGCAAAGATTTGAATATAGTTGGCGATATTTTAGCCGGTGCAAAGATTCAAATAGGGTTGGCGGTATTTTAGCCGATGCAAAGATTTAAATAAAGTTGGCGATATTTCAGCCATGCAAAGTGTAAATAAAATGGCGATCTTTCAGTCGATGCAAGGCGTAAATAAAATGGCGATCTTTCAGCCGATGCAAGATTTAAATGAAGTGGCGATATTTCAGCCGATGCAGGATTTAAATGAGGTGGCGATATTTCAGCCATGCAAAGTGTAAATAAAATGGCGATCCTTCAGCCGGTGCAAGGATTCAAATAGGGTTGGCGATATTTCAGCCGATGCAAAGATTTAAATAAAGTTGGCGATATTTCAGCCATGCAGAGATTTAAATAAAATTGGCGATATTTCAACCGACAGGTGGAGACAATGCTTAGTCTCGGAAGGCAGAAAGGTAGCCTCATGCAATGCAAGAAAATGCAGGATGGAGGTAGAGCTTAACCTCGGAAGGCAGAAAGGTAGCCTTATGCAATGCAGGAAATGCAGATGGAGGTAGAGCTTAACCTCGAAATGCAGAAAGGTAGCCTTATGCAATGCAGAAAATGCAGATGGAGACAGAGCTTAGTCTCGGAAGGCAGAAAGGTAGCCTTATGCAATGCAAGAAAATGCAGGATGGAGACAGTGCTTAGTCTCGGAAGGCAGAAAGGTAGCCTTATGCAATGCCAGAAAATTGCAGGAGTTGGGAGGACAGATTGTTAAGTTGCGAAAGGCAGGAAGAAGTTAAGCCTTATGCAAAAATACAGGAATTAAAAGCGAATGAGTAATGGAATCTCTTAGCTGGTAGATGATAGATGCGTATAGTGTATTTGCATCATTGTGGCTGGCTGGGATAGTTGTGTACGGAAGATAGCATTTGTAAATAGGTTGATGATTCTGAGAAGATTGATTATTGAAGAAAGTATGAGTGCAATAAATATATCTATGACATTGCGAAATTTGAATGCACTTGCATCCCCAAAAGAAAAAATCGTTGAGTTTTTGTTAAAAGGGGGAAGTTAGTTCGTTTCGATGGCCTTTGCTCTCATTGCTGACATTTGGGGTAATCATGGGTAGCGTTGATAAAACACAGCAATCGGATAATTTTAGTCATGAGTTGAGTTTAGTAAACAATAATGTAACGTTATAATAATTTATTTAATGAATAGTCTTCATGATTGTTAGGATGAACCGACGATGCGACGCTTTCAAGAACTTGCAGACCTCTCTTGCTCCGGAATTTTGAGGTCCTCTCAATGAAATGTTTGACCACACTTTAATTATGGGTTCTGTGACTTTCGCGATGGTATGTGTGGGAAGAATGGCGTTGTGATAAAATTCACTATCGGGAATTTTGAGGGTCCTCCTCAAAATTCTGCCAGTTTCCAATGTCGGGGGAAATGAAAATTTTGTGAATTGTGACGGAACCCGATAGGGTGCTACGTATCACTCTTATAACACTACGGATAATCAGTCAGGGTAGTTAAAATACATTCATATAGGAACAGCGTAAAGATTAACATAGTAGAGTTGACTGGCATCTGAGTTGATTTGGCTTGGACAGAATTCTCATCGCATTTTGAGTATGAGGGACTCCTCGGTTGAACGCGTGAACCATGTACGGGACCTTGCCAATTTAGGAGAGAACTTTACTTTTGGCTTGGTTCTTGGAGCGAAAAATCTTCTTCAGTACTAACTGCCCTGGTGGGAAATGGTCTTGCTGACTCATTTTGTTGGAAGGCTCTAAGTCATTCTATTCGGTGGATAAAGTGACCATGGCAAACTGCTGCAGTTTTCGTTACAAGGGCTTAATTGTCATTAGCGACTCTTACCCATCTCGGATCTTCAAGGTGATTCCGCAATAAATTCTCAAGGGAGGAATGTCTACTTCGGCTGGGATGACTGCCATCGGGTGCCGTTAAAACAAACATATAAGGAAGTGCCCAGTTTGATGTGCGGACGGTAGAGTAGGTATCCCAATAGAGCAGAATGATAGATTTTATGACCACTGCTAGTGTTTTTGTCTATCATTTTCCTTAGATCTTTTTTGAATGTTCTTGTGGTGTTCTTACAGCTCCATTCATCTGAGGTTTCTGTAGGCTGTTAAGAATTCTTGTGCTTTATCTTGAAGTTTATCACACAATTGCATTTATCGGTCTATGTGAGAATTGGAACATTATCCTGATGATTGACTCTGGGAGCGCCGAATCGGCAAATGATCGATCGGGACAATGTCTGCCAACGAACTTCTTGGTCATGTTATACGAATGCTGCTTAACATTTTGAGTGGAAGTAAATCAAATTGCCACAGAATGAACCTGTGCCCGTTTATGCGCAAGGCTCGTAAGGAGTCCTTATGAATTCCACCAAAGCGGGAACAGCCATGGTGGCTTGTTGAATTGAGCTCGTTTGAGGCACCTTTATCATGTCTAATGGATTTTGCAACGATGAATTTTCCGAAAATACTAGAGTTGCAGTCTGTCTCCAGTAGTCATCAGAAAATAAACAGTCGGAGTCATTTTCTTGGAA
>NW_017670444.1:369964-383533 GCF_001879085.1 Nicotiana attenuata
CTATGTACTGATTTTCGATTGTCTCCACATTCTGAAACTTTACTTTGTTTTCTTACCTTAGTTGGTTAACTGTGTATTCCAAAGATTCTTCCCTTAATTAAGCCTCTATGCACTTACCCCTAATTGTCTATTCTATACATGGTGTTCTACTTGATTTTTTTCCTTATATGATTTCTGCCCATTACCGTTTGATTTTAACCCCTTAATTACAGGAAGTCCTATACTGATTTGATTTTAGTTGACACATAGTTCCATAACTGCTGAACTATGATTCTTGCCTTATTTTCTACCTGTTTTCAAACTATAAATACCATGCTCTTTCATTAACACAAAAATACACGAACACTCTGAGTTCTAAAATCACTTACACTCAAAACATTCTCTCTTGCTTTACTACTTCTGCTGTGGCCTACCTTCAAAGTCTTGTCACCTGCTTTTACTATATTTTTGCTTCTTTGAACTGGTATATTCTGATTAAGATTCCAGCATCACAACAATGTGTTTACTTAATGCTTTTACCTTCTTGCCTGCCTACCGCTTGTGTTTAGTTCAGTACTTATTCTAGCATGCTATAATTTCCTTATGCCTGTTCTGAATTTATTATGCATCCTAAACCCCCACCCCAATGTGTTCAATGCTTAGGGTTTGTTTGAGGCATGACAGTATTGCATATTAATGCCCATGACTCAAGCTTGATCCCCGGGATCCTAACCTCTTTGTTTCTCTGCTATTGTGTGTTCTGGTGAGCTTATAGGCATGCCAGCATCGTCTATTGTTGTGCATGCCCAAAGCTTACCCTTGCCTAAGCATAGGCTCTTTGTAATTTCCCAACCCCCCTGAATCCCTTTGTATGAAATTATCAATTTGTTTGTGGCTGTTTCCCTCTTCTTTATTCCCTCAAGACTCTGTTTCTTCACTTGAACTCTCTGTTAGACTTAAGTTCTGCCCCCTCTTGTGAGCCTTGCCTTGGGACGCTTTGAGCTCCCTCTGAACTTGGACACTTGAGGGTCGGCACTTCCACAATGCACTTGTCCCTATTCTGGTAATACAATTTGGGTGTGAGCACTACCCGGAGTCCCATTGAGGCTCTTAGGGAACTCTGACACACTCAAATTGGAGAAAGGCTTTGGATCGGTGGTCTTTGAGTTGGTCTATCTCATAATTCAGACAGGAAGTCAAGAATCAGGACTTCTATGGTTGTAATTATTTTCTTTGTATTTTCTGATGTATTTGTTACTGTAGTTTGTAATAATTTGTAAAGGATACTTGGGGTTGGCTAGTGAAACAGGGTTGGGGTAACTATGCATGCGAAGGGTAGAAATCATGCCTATAGGACTGTCATAATTCCGCATATTCAACTTCACCTAGAAATCATGCCTATAGGACTGTTCTAATTCTGCATATTCAACTTCACCTAGAAATCATGCCTATAGGACTGTTCTAATTCAGCATATTCAACTACATGTAGAAATCATGCCTATAGGACTGTTCTAATTCTGCATATTCAACTATATATAGAAACCATGCCTATAGGACTGTTATAATTCTGCATATTCAACTTCACCTAGAAATCATGCCTATAGGATTGTTCTAACGTAATTCTGCATAATTCAAACTGCATTTAGATACCATGTTTATCAGGTTTAAAATAAGTTCTACATTTAGATACCATATTTATAAGGTTTAAAACAAGTTCTGCATCTAGAAACCATGTCCATAAGGTTCAAGTTCTGCATTTAGATACCATTGTAAGGCCCCGGAAATTTTCGCTAAGTAATTTAGAATTTCGTGGTGTCACCTAGGCTTATTATAATATTTTTATGTGCTATTAACATGGTGTAAATCCATTGGATTTGGTAAATATGTGTATAAGTCTTATGGTAAGTAATTTGGGATCCAAGGAAAGGCCTAAGTCTAAGAAAAATTGGAAAAGTCCATAATAGGCTAAAATTCCCAATGATCTTGCACTAGTCCCTACTTTGAACGAGCATATCTAAATATCTACAAGGTTTCAGGTGATGGATAACCTATCAAATGAAAGGTCTTCGAGTCTAGTTTCCAACGCTTCTAACCGTTTGTCATTTGGACATTCATACACAAAGTTATGATCAAATTACCAAAGGCTGAAAAATGCGATCCTGTGTCATGTCAGATCTGCGATCTCAATGTCAATTATGCGGTCCGCATTTTTAATCTGCGGTCGCAAATCAAACCGCATATTGAACCAGTGTAGCCCAGTTTTGGGCACCGATTTTGCGGTGCATTTTGCGGCCCGCATGTTCATTCTGCGGTCCATTCTGCTATAGCAGAGTTGATATCGGAGGGTTAATTTTCTAATTTTTATAACCCGACCCCATTTTGATATATAGCCTTTGGGGCTTCATTTGGGGTCATTTCCTACTGATTTTAGAGAGAGGTGAGAGCATTTCTAGAGAGAGAAGGAGGAAACAAACATGTAAATCATCCAATCTTGCATCAATCTTCAAGAATCAAAGAACCCAATCACAAGTTCTTCATCTAAGAGGTAAGATTCTATACCCTAGGTTTTTAATTTCGAGTTTGGAGTATAAGATGGGGTATTGAGGTATGATTATTGGGTGTAATGCTATTATGTATACATGCATGTACAACTTAGGTTTATGGGAAGATCGTTTAACATAAATAAGTAAAGATTGGGTTAGGGAATGAAGAAAATCTTGAAAAGGGGATTTGAAATCAAGATACTCAACTAGTATTTGATAAAATGCTCAAATGAGCTAGAATTATGAATATCTTCCTAATTTGTGTTCAATTTTGCTATGTCCCAAAATAGATTGAAGTTGCTAGAATTTTCGGAATATCGTAGTAATTAAAGGAAAGCTCAAGAAAGGTATGTATGGCTAACTTTAACTCTTGTAGGATCCCCCTTGTTGTGACGAGCATACGGTATGTGTNTTAGTTAACCGAGTATTTTTTTACTGATTCTACAATAGTTGTTTCCTTAATTAAACCCCTATGTACTTACCCCTAATAGTCTATTCCATACATGGTGTTTTACTTGATTTCTTTCCTTAAATGATTTCTGCCCATTACCGTTTGATTTTAACCCCTTAATTACAGGAAGTCCTATACTGATTTGATTTTAATTGACACATAGTTCCATAATTACTGCTGAACTATAATTCTTGCCTTATTTTCTACCTATTTTCAAACTATAAATACCATGCTCTTTCATTAACACAAACACACACGAACACTCTGAGTTCTATAATCACTTACACTCAAAACATTCTCTCCTGCTTTACTACTTCTGCTGTGGCCTGCCTTCAAAGTCCTGTTACCTGTTTTTACTGTATTTTTGCTTCTTTGAACTGGTATATTCTGATTAAGATTCCAGCATCACAACAATGTGTTTACTTAATGCTTTTACCTTCTTGCCTGCCTACCGCTTGTGTTTAGTTCAGTACTTATTCTAGCATGCTATAATTTCCTTATGCCTGTTATGAATTTATTATGCATCCTAAACCCCCACCCCAATGTGTTCAATGCTTAGGGTTTGTTTGAGGCATGACAGTATTGCATATTACTACACATGACTCAAGCTTGATCCCTGGGATCCTAACCTCTATGTTTCTCTGCTATTGTGTGTTCTGGTGGGCTTATAGGCATGCCAGCATCTTCTATTGTTGTGCATGACCAAAGCTTACCCTTGCCTAAGCATGGGCTCTTTGTAATTTCCCAACCCCCCTGAATCCCTTTGAAATTATCAACTTGTTTGTGGTTGTTTCCCTCTCCTTTATTCCCTCAGTACTCTGTTTCTTCACTTGCACTCTCTCTTAGACTTAAGTTCTGCCCCCCCTCTTGTGAGCCTTGCCTTGGGACCTTTTGAGCTCCCTCTGAACTTGGACACTTGAGGGCTGGCACTTCCACACTGCACTTGTCCCTATTCTGGTAATACAATTTGGGTGTGAGCACTGCCCGGAGTCCCATTGAGGCTCTTAGGGAACTCTGACACACTCAAATTGGAGAAAGGCTTTGGATCGGTGGTCTTTGAGTTGGTCTATCTCATAATTCAGACAAGAAGTCAAGAATCAGGCCTTCTATGGCTGTAATTATTTTCTTTGTATTTTCTGATGTATTTTTACTCTGGTTTGTAATAATTTGTAAAGAATACTTGGGGTTGGCTAGTGAAACGGGGTTGGGGTAACTATGCATGCAAAGGGTAGAAATCATGCCTATAGGACTATTCTAATTCTGCATATTCAACTATATATAGAAACCATGCCTATAGGACTGTTATAATTCTGCATATTCAACTTCACCTAGAAATCATGCCTATAGGATCGTTCTAACGTCATTCTGCATAATTCAAACTGCATTTAGATACCATGTTTATAAGGTTTAAAACAAGTTCTGCATCTAGAAACCATGTCTATAAGGTTCAAGTTCTGCATTTAGATACCATGTTTATAAGGTTTAAAACAAATTTCTGCATTCAGATACCACGCCTATAAGTGTCTAAAATCAGCAACGTGTAGAAAACATGCCTATAGGAGTTTCTAAATGAATCTGATTCGCTTTGTCCAATGCTAGACGTAAAATCAGTAATAATATATACTATCACCTGCAGAACCTGTAATCAATTTGTTTAATTCTGCATCTCTTTTGATAATCTAAGTCCCCCGCCTTACAATGTTAACAAGCATGCATTTTATGATTTCAAACAATTCATTTTGAGCTTTACTGTCTTACCACCTTCTGAGTTCAGTAGATACCATGCCTATAGGATCCCGCCTGAGCACTTAGTCAAGCCTTAGAGTAATAATTGAAAACTAAATCCGCTTCTGTAATTGTTACAACCAGCAGGCAGGCCTGATTCGGGCTTCTTATCTGAATTATGTAATAAACCAATCTGCCCCAACTTTTAAAGTCCCTCATATTTAATTCTAATCAGACCTAAGCAGTACGTGCAAGACATGCTATTATGTGCTTTTCTGTTCAAGGAGGTACAATTGAGCCTTATATGTTTATATGTCTCCCAAATATGCAGTATGTGTTTTTGTTTGTCGCCTTAGAATTTTACCTTTGAAACCCCAAATAAGCCTAATATCCCTCCCTTTAGGATGAGTAGTCCTAAGTGCCTCCGAGACTGATAGGAGTGGGACGGGTAATAGCATGCAATAGGTAATCGATACCAATCCGCGCTTTAAATACCTTAACGGGGTGGGATGGGTAGATATGGATATGATGACCACGCGATAATGTCACGTGTAGCCCCTCATTGAGGAGTGATTACCGGACATTGTGTGGGTTGATCCATATTATTAATAAACCTAGGGCCCCCCACCCTTTATTCTTTATTTCTTTTCTTTAGCATTTTAACTCTTTTTTTAAAAATTAGTTTTTCTAATGGTCCTTTCAAATTCTGTTTACTTTCAAAACGTTATGTGTTGAAATCCCCTCTTATTTGAGCCTTATCTGCCTATATGCTAATTGCAACTCAATTTACAATAATTGTCTGGCCGGGAACTACATTAGTGGATTCTGAGGGGTGCCTAACACCCTCCCCTTAGAATAATTTCAAGCCCTTACCCTATCTCTGGTTATTCAAATCAAACTCTTTTAGTGTCCTAATGCACCCTAATCATTAGGTGGCAACTCTTCAATTGCAAACCCAGTTCCCAAAAGGAATGAGTTGTCCCTCCAAATGTCATAAACCCGATTTCGCGAGAAAAAGGGGGCGCGACAGTATTAATACGCACGAGTGGAATATGATGTGGAGCATGATTTATGCAAAGATAAACTAACATGTTGTCAAGTATTTTTGCATGTTGAAAGCGGTAAATACAGTATTGAATGAACGTAAAGACATAAAAGAAAGAAAAACAAGGAAGAAGTTAGTTCGCGTAATGAAAGGATTGTAATAAAGCAAATAAAGGGGTAAGGATTGGGGAGAGGCATGATATAGCAAAATTTGGAGCAAGTGAACATGATTAGGAAATAAGGGGAAACGCACGTTGTAATCGAATTAAATGAAGAGTTGCATATGAGTTCATATAAAAGGGAAATAGGGAAGAGGATGTGCATGCAGCAATAAAAGGAAAAATGGGAGCGGGATATTCAAGTAACAACAAAATAATAAAGACATGCTTATTGGGAGAGACTAATTCATGTAGATCAAGTTCGTAATGGTAAGAGCCTAAAATATCCCAGCAGAGTCCCCATGCTGTCGCGCCCCTTTTTCTCGCGAAATCGATTTTCGACACGTGACAACTCTTTTATGGAAGGATTTTAAAGAGAGAGAGTCGCCACCTAACGGATTAAGGTGCGTTAGGGCACCTATTTGCAGATAACTCTGTCTAACTACTTTGCATCACCAAAGACCGGGTAAAGGCTCGAAATTACCTCGAAAAGAAGGTGTTAGGCACTTTTCAAGGTCCACAACTGTGGGTCCCGGCCGAACTCAATTATATGAATTAGTCTATGTGATCAAAGATAAGAAAACAAAAGGATTTGGGAATTTCATTATTAAACACAAATAATTGATTGAAAGGCAAGGTGGGGGGGTCCTAAGTTTTTTAGCCTAAAGGATCACCCCATGCAACATAAATAATATTTCATAACTCCCTCTAGATGGGGTGTTACTCATATTATTCAGCGGGCACAGACTATCATCTCCTGCTACTCAATTACTATCTTTAAGTTGTTTACCTAAAGCGCACTAGTCAATTCTAACTCGTATCCTACGCGTGCACTACCCGTCCCATGCCTATGGTCCATGAGGCATTTGGACCTCTATCTCATGGTGTTCTAGACTTTAACTTATGCTGCTCAAAAATGAATAAAACACTAGGCAACATACAAAACACTTTGGTCTTTCACTTATAAGCAAATAGGGCTCAAGTTGACCTCCGCACTTAGACATCAAATGCACGCAGGTCAGATTAACAAAGATAGTTCCTGATTTTAATAAGTTGAGGTTGTAGAAACCTATAGGCAGGATCTCTATATGAATCTGGGTTTAATGAACGGGCAGTTTACAATCTCTGAAACCTACATGGTTGCCTACTGATTACAGGTAAAAGAGATTAAACCTATAGGCATGATATCTAGGCATTTTATGCAATAAGTGATAATGGTGATCATTGGATTATGTTCAGAATTGGTTAATTGAGTCCTATAGGCAGGATTTCTAGTGACGATATTTAACCCAGCGTTGAGGACTATTAAAGAAACGAATAGAACGATTAATTAACTGATTCAGATCCTATAAGCATGGTTTCTATAATTAAAACTGACTTTTAGAACCTATAGGCATGATTTCTATAACTAAAACTGATTTTATTTTAGATCCTATAGGTGGGATTTCTATAACTAAAACAGATTTTAGATCCTATACGCATAATTTCTATAACTAAAACTGATTTTAGATCCTATAGGCATGATTTCTAACAAGCAGGCATAGAGCACATTTGAACCAAAAGGAAGAACCTATAGGCAGGATTCCTGTAATGATTGAGATATAACACGTTTTGAGCAAAGATAAAATACCTATAGGCATGATTTCTAATACATGATAGCTGAACATGTTTGAACATAAAAGCATATTTCAACCAAGTAATGAACCTATAAGCATGATTTCTACCCATTTCAGTGCAAGTATATGGTAAAAGCCCTTTCCCCAATTTCACTAATACCCCAAATTGTTATTACATGAATTATTACAAACACAGAATGAATAGAGTAAATTACAAAGTAGAATAACTATAGGGAACCTATAGCAGGCCCAAAAGTACACCTGGCTAGGCCAGGCCTTCATTCTCATAATTCACAATACCCCAAAATACATGCTCGTGGACAGAAGGCAGCCAGGACTTGAGGGATTCTCCCAATAGTCTTAAAATAGAATTGAGCATATAGAACCAGGACCCCAGTGCTTCAGAGTTCCCAAGGGCTTCAAGAACCCAGGGCAGTGCTCACACTAGTGAGGTTAACAGAGATAATTCAGAGGAGCAATTAGGGACCAAGTCCTAGTGTGTGAGAGAGTTCACAAGGGCCTCAAATGGACCCCGAGCAGTGCTCACAGTAGGGAGGTCAAAGGAAAGAACCTAAGTAGCCTTGGCTTTCAGCCGGCTAAGAATGGTATTCAAAGAACATAGGAAATAGGTGGAAGAGAAAAGACTAAGGTTGAGGGACAGGAATTGAGGGATTTGAACAGACACGACCAAATTGAGCATATTAGGCAAACAGTTGAACAAATAACAGAATTTAAAAGCAAGTTTAATGTAAAGTAAGAAACAGGTTCAACACTTAGCACAAAAGCAGTCACATGCTAAAAGAGAAGCTGATAAGAACTTATTTGTAGGATTGATTGGGGTACTATATACAGATGCACATTACTGTATAGGTTGAATCATGGCTGGAAATTATGCTAAGTAAGAAACAAGGCAGCACTGTGACAAGACAAGTAATCATAGAAGGGACAGGGAATCATGTTGGCAAAGGGGCAATATTACAGACACATAACATATGCCAGAACATCTCTACAAATATTCTGGACAGAATGAAAGGTACACTCATGTCAAGTAGCAGATATGGGCATTCACACATGGTTATAAAAACCTAATTAGAAGAAGATGATCTAGTTTGCACCAAAGGTCTAGCCTAACCCCTCAAAGTAACAATTCAAAAACATGCTGAGATAATTATTCAAAATCACAAGCAAATACTAAAGGGGTATGGGATCAAGTGAGCATGCAGGGTGACACAATGATAGAAAGGCAAATTATGACTAACACTGAAAGTCTTAACACAGATTACTACAGGGATTCAAGGGGGTAAATGAATAAACATGTTCATAGGCATTTAAGAGTCAATACACTAACTGAATAGGCCCTAAAGAAGATTCAGGTTATCCAATTAGGCATAGATAGTCTCAGAACTAGTAGCATTAAGAGTGATTAAATGCAGAAGTTAAACATAGTGATGCTTAAAAGTAAACTAGGAGCGTATTAAGCCAGAGATTCAGAGGTAAGAACATATAAGGATGAAATTACGAAAGACAAGTAATTCACCAGTTAAACAAAAAATGCAAGAAAGAACAAAATCCAACAGTGTTCTAAACGTCAACTAGAAGCAAAAACCCAGAATTCATTGGTCTTGGCTTTCAGCCAGTCAAAACCAAAGTATAGAACAAAGTAAAAAAGTAGAGTTTTAGATCTAGTGAGGTTATTGTGATTCCAAAGTCTGTCCTAAAGGGGAATGGGGGAGGGATTTATATAGTGATAGAAACCAACATATAAACATGGAAACAAATCAATAAGATGCAAGGAAATATTTGCAGAATCAGATATAGGTAATTTAAGGCATAAATCAAGGGATTCAACAAATTAAGGAAGTACCCCAAAATTACTCGGAGTATTTAAGGCAGAACACATAATACCAAAAAAAACATATCGTTCAGAATATTAGGCAGACAAAAAATTAGGGAAACCAAAATTATTAAGAATATTCAAGCAAGTATTAAAGAAATCACAAGTAATGCCAAAACAAAAGAGATTATTCAGTATACTTAAGCAAATATTTAGGGAAACATAAATGATACCAAACGAAAAATTATTCAGCAAATAATACCAAAACAAAAGGTTATTCAAAATATTTAAGCAAATGTTAAAGTAAAAGTCAGGGAAAACATAAAGAATCAAAAACAGAAAGGAATGGTTTACTAGAATCAGTAAGAAAAGGAAAAGATTCAAAACCCTAGTTTTTTAGGGAAAGTATGAAATCAATAAAAAAAATACAAAATAAGGTAAAAAATCACACGAGATGAGATGAATAGAAGTAGAATAGTGTTAAAAAATTAGAAAACCGGACCTATTTAGGTCCAATTGGAAGGGTTTGAAAACCCTAATTTGGGGTAAGTAAGAATCACAGAAAGATATGACCATGCTCGTTACTCACAAAGAATCAATGATGAATATAGACGGAATAGCCACAGAAATCAGAGAGTTGAACCGATTTGGTTCGATTTTGGAAAGATTTGCTTGCCATGTTAGGCAAGCAACTAAATAGGATCATAGACGAGTGGCCAATGGTGAGGATAGGCGAATAAGGTAAGGGAATCCATGGTGGATTCCGATTTGGGGTCGGATTTGGGGGAGGTTGATAGAACGGCGGCTATGGTTCATGAGAGATGAGAGATGAGAGAGTTCTAGGGCTGCAGGATGGTATGAATGATTTAGAGTTAGGGGTTTGGTTGGTTTAAAGGGGCAGGTGTAACGTGGACTATTGATCTTAGAGATCAACGGTCACGATTTAAAGGGTCCTGAGTCGGGTATTAAAATGGGTATGGGGACTGGGCTAATTAGGTTTGGGCAATGGTATTGGGCTGGTGTTGGGTTAAATCCGAAAATAGGGGATTTTAGGGCTAGATTTTAAATACCCATTTTTAACAAATAAATAGTTTATAAAAATAATCAATAAATAACCAAAATATTATTGTGCATGAAAATGGTTTAAAGTGATTACTTAAAATTATAAAAATATAAAAAGTCATTTTTTGTACAAATAATGTAATTATATATGCATATGGGTTATTATTGCAAAATGTGCAATTTAGCTCTAAAAATGCAAAATGTAATATTAATAAATCCACTGAAAATACTTAAAACCCCATATTGGTATAAATGATAAGTTTAGATGATTAAATCATCATAAAAACAATTTGTAGGGTAATTATTAGACATTTATATAATAAAATGCAGAAATAAATTGATTTAATATTTTTAAAAAATCATGGAAAATTATAAAAAATACTTGTGTATGCTTGTAAATCAAATGATGATGTGTGTGTGTGTATATATATATATATATATATATATATATGGGGGAAAATTGAGTATCAACATCAGTTCTTCTCACTATTTGAAAAAGAAGAACAATTTTTCTTGGACTCCAGAATTTAAGCAAGCTTTGGAGGAATTCAAACAATACCTATCGAGCCTCCCTCTGCTGCACACTCTTAAGGCAGACAAAAAACTGTACCTATAGTTGGCAATTTTCGAGTTGGCGGTAAGCAACGTCTTAGTCCAAGAGGAAGAAGGCACGTAATTTCCTGTTTACTATGTTAGTTCAACCCTAGGCGATGTCGAATCAAGGTATCCTCACCTAGAAAAGCTAGCATTAGCTTTGCTAAGTGCTTCCAGGAAACTAAAAACGTACTTTCAATGCCACTACATATGTGTCGTAACCTCTTACCCACTGAGGAATATCATGCATAAGCCCGAGCTCTCGGGACGGTTGTCCAAATAGACCGTGGATATTAGCGGGTACGATATCGAGTATCAACCCCGAACAACCATAAAATCTCAGATTTTGGCAAACTTTATGGCTGCTTTACGTCGACCTTAATACCCGAAGTCGAAATGGAGTTACTGCTCACCTCGGGGGCTAATTCCAAAATATGGACCCTATTCATGGATGGTACTTCCAAAGAGAAGGGGTCTGGGATCGGTATCGTGTTAAAACCATATGCGGGAGGCATAATTAGTCAGTCTATTAGAAATGTAAAATTGACTAAGAATGAAGCCGAGTATGAGGCCATGATTGCAGGTCTAGAACTGGTTAAGAACCTCGGGGCCGAAGTGATCGAAGCCAAATGTCACTCTCTCTTTGTTGTAAATCAAGTCAACGGAACATTCGAAGTAAAAGAAGAGCGGATGCGAAGGTACTTGGACAAATTGCAGGTGACCCTGCACCAATTCAAGGAATGGACTTTGCAGCATATGCCCCGAGATCAAAACAGTGAGGCCAATGCACTGGCCAACTTGGGGTAGTGTATCGACTCCGATGAATTCGGTTTGGGGGCAGTGGTACAACTGACGAATTTGGTGGTAGAAGAAGGTCATGACGAAGTAAACTCGACAAGTTTGCCTTGGGATTGGAGGAACAAATACATAGACCACCTGAAGACAAGAAAATTGCCTTCGAATCCCAAGGAATCGAGAGCCTTGCGCACTAAGGCTGCCAGATTTAGCTTAACGAAGGGGCATTATTCAGGAGATCCTTCTTCGGCCCACTGGTCAGATGCTTAAGGCCGGGAGAGACCAAATACGCCATGAGAGAAGCTCACGAGGACACTTGCGAGAATCATTTGGGAGTAGAATCCTTAGTTTGGAAGCTAATCTAAGCCAGCTAATACTGGAATGAGATGGAAAAGGATGCAAAAGACTTCGTGCGAAAATGCGATGAGTGCTAAAGACACGCCCCGATGATTCATCAACCGAGAGAAATGCTCCATCAGGTCCTGTCACCATGGCCGTTTATGAAGTGGGGAATGGACATCGTCGGTCCCCTGTCATTGTCCCCCGGTAAAGTTCAATTCATACTATTCATGGCCGATTATTTTTCCAACTAGGTTGAGGCTCGAGCGTTCGAGAACGTTCGAGAGAAAGAAGTCATCGACTTCATCTAGGATCATATAATTTGTCAATTTAGAATACCAGCCGAGATCGTTTGCGACAACGGAAAATAATTCATCAAGTGCAGGGTAAGTAAATTTTTCGAAGATCACAAGATCAAGAAGATATTGTCAACGCCTTACCACCCTCGTACGAATGGGCTAGTGGAATCGACGAACAAAACTACACTCCAAAGCCTAAAAAAAGTTTGACCAATTCGAAAGGAAAGTGGAAGGAAATCTTGCTCGAAGTCTTGTGGGCATACCATACTACTTCGAAGTCAAGTACCAGGGTGACTCTGCTCTCTCTACTCTATGGAGCAGAAGCCTCAATACCAGTCGAGGTAGAGGAACCGAGCCTCATGTTCCAGTATGCTACCGAAGAGTCAAACGGGGAGGCCATGACGACAAGCCTGGAATTATTGGATGAAAGATGGGAGGCCGCCCTGGTCTAGTTGGTCCGGTTAGCCGGTTGCAACATCCCAACCCGCTAGTGATATTGTCCACTCTGGGCCTAGGCCCTCACGGGTTTAAAAGGCATCACTAGGGTCTAAGGCTTGTTAACTTATATACCCAACATCCTCTTGTGTTTTGCTGATGTGGGACTCTGTCTAAAGTCTGGGGTGTTACATACACCCCCTCTTATGGACTCAGCGTCCTCGCTGAGGTTTGCCCCACCGCATAGGATTTGCCTAGACTCAGCACTGAGGTTTGCCCCGCCTAACCAGGATTTGCCTAAACTCAGTTGAACTCTGACCCACCGTCGGCAAGTCTGACACAAGAGTGGCTCTGATACCATCTGTAACAGCCCAGCCCGCTAGTGATATTGTCCGCTCTGGGCCTAGGCCCTCACGGGTTTAAAACGCATCACTAGGGTCTAAGGCTTGTTAACTTATATACCTAGCACCCCTCTTGTATTTTACTGATGTGGAACTCTGACTAAAGTCTGGGGTGTTACACTCCATTTGCTTAGGAAGAGGAATTCCTGAGCACTGTTGGTTCCTAGGCTAATATTGGGATATGAGTTATTCTTTTGAAAGATCTTTTCATTTTTGGTGGTCCATAAATACCAGAGGAGGAAGGGTAGGAAAACTGGCCAGCTGATGTAGTGATTAAAGCATTTATTTGATTTT
>NW_017670444.1:565882-577106 GCF_001879085.1 Nicotiana attenuata
ATGGACCAAGTCACAATCCCCGACGGTGCTCTACCCCACGCCCGTTATCCGGCGTGCAAGTCACCTCACATAGCACTACGTTGTGCAAATTCGGGGTTTCAAACCCTCAACACCGCATTTACATTTATTACTAACCTCAAGCCGGCCAAAGTCCTAGCTTGCTATGCCCTTGCCTTTCGAATTCACCTCTTCGCGCGTCGAATCTGACCAAAACCACAACGAATACGTCACAATATGCTAAGGGAATATAACCCAATCGAAAAGACTCGAAAAACATCGAAAATCACGAAGTTGGCAAAACCCGAGCCCCGTGCCCACTTCTCGAAAAATTATAAATTTTACATCACCGGATTCCTTATCTCGTCGCGAGTCTATACATATAAAGAACACCAAAATCGGAGTCCAAATGACCCCTCAAATTCCCATTTTTGTTCTCTTAGGTTTCAAGCCCTAAACCACCATTTTTGACCTTAAATCCTTGAGTTTTCAGTCTAATTTCATGTGTTTGCACCATAAAATCGTGTTTTTGGTTTAGAAATTCTTACCTCAATGAAGTCCCTTGATTCCTCTCCTCCAACTCGCCCAAATTCTCCAAGTCCGAAGTGAAAATATGAAACCCTTTCAAAAATTCGCGAAGGGAAATAAAAACTATTCTGACCAGTTATTTCCGCACCTGCGGCTCCATGCCCGCATCTGCGGCTCCCGCTTTTGTGGTCAATGCACCGCTTCTGCGGACATATCCGTTTCTGCGGTTTAACATCCGCTCCTGCGCCTCCCGCTTCTGCGGACAAATTAACGCATCTGCGGATCCCCATAAGAGCTCAAATACCGCATCTGCGGTCCTCCTGTCGCATCTGCGACTCCGCAGATGCGGTCACCAATTCCGCACCTGCGGTCCCTACCGCTTCTGCGTCTCTCCTCTCGCTTCTGCGGTACCGCTTCTGCGGTCCCAATTCTGCAGAAGCGAAAATACCAGAAGCAGCACAGGTTCTGCAAATCTCTTAAGTTCAAAACTTCCCGTTAGCCATCCGAAATCACCCCGAGGCCCTCGGGACCTCAACCAAAAATACAAGCATGATCCAATACCTTATTCAAACTTGCTCCAATCATTAAAACACCTCGAACAACACTAAAACCATCATTTCTCATCGAATTCAAGCCTAAGTTCTTCTAAAACTTCCGAAACACGCATTCGATCAGAAACCCAACCAAAACACCTCCGAATGACCTGAAATTTTGCACACACCTCCAAAATCACCTAACGAAGCTACTGCAACTCTCGGAATCTCATTCCGACCCCGGATCAAAATTTCACCTACCAACCGGAATTCGCCAAAATATTAACTTCGCCAATTCAAGCCTAATTCTACACCGAACCTCCAAAATCAAATTTCGATTGCACTCCCATGTCACAAATCATCCCCCGAAGCTAACCAAATCATCGGAATTCAAATCCGAGCCCTCTAACACAAAAGTCAACATCCGGTTGATTTTTCCAACTTAAGCCTTCTTAAAAGAGACTAAGTGTCCCATTTCTTATCAAAACCATTCCAAACCTACTCTAACACATCAAATACTGATAATGAAACTTAAAGAAGCATAACATGGGAAAAACGGGACGGTAATTCACGTGACGACGGGTCGGGTCGTCACATAGAGCATGGTGGAGCGGTAAAGATATTAGGAGCTACTCCTCATGTGAACACCTGGGGGCGGACCTCAGAAGGTGTTCCTACAAAGTGAGCAGATATGGTAGGTTGTCCCAATGGAGTATTCAGATGACTGATGGGGATGTTAGAATTACCCCCGGTTCTAGGGAACAATTCAGGAAAGCCGGGGATAGCACTCGGAGGCTCCCTTCCGTTAGTCCATGCATCCCACATCTCCATAACCCAGAGACGTAAGTTTCGATTTTCTTCGGCTGCTGCAGACTCGAAAGCCGGGATCCCCGAGATGGGGCTGTCTTCAGGAATGGGGACTGCGGGCAAGGTTATTTCTGACGACATTTCCACGTCTCCTTTTGATCTGGTAAAATACTGATGCGATGCAAGTTTACCAAAACCAACCACCGTTTCTAAAAACCTAAGCTGGATTTGGCAGCAACAAACGGTTAGTTTGAGACAAGTAACAGATAGGTAATCGCACATTGGGGTGTGATGCACCTATACAGTTAACTGGGTGTCTACATGTTTGCAACGGTTGCATGCGTCATCCCGGCTTTTCTTTTCCAATTTCTTTCCTTTGTATTTTCATTTTCTTTTCCCTCTATTTTTCATTTTCTGTTTTTCCTTTTCTTTTGTTTTTGCCATGGTTTTTTCTCTCGATTTCTTATTTTCTCTTTTTTGTGCCTCTCTTATTTTCCTTCCGCTCTTTTCTCTTTTTTTCTTAGTGATACGGTCGAATCTTATGGAGATTGCCTACGTATCATGACCCCGCATGAATCAGACCAAGCGTAGTTCTTTAAGATCAGGAATAAAATAAACAAACTCTTTTTTTTTATTTTGATTTGAGTTTTTCTTTTTAATTTTCGAAAGAAAGACTTATAGAGAAAGAAAGAATTTTTTTTCAGATTTCGATTTGTTTATTTGTTTTTTTTAAAGAATTTTTGTAAAGAAAGATTTCTAAAGAAGAAAGAAACTTCATATTTTTTTCGAATTTTAACTCTTTTTTATTTGGGATTTCGAAAGACAAACTTTTAAAGGAAATATTTTTGGATTTTTGGATTTTATTTTCAATTTCTGAAAGAACTACTTCTAAAGAAAAAGAAAATATTTTTGATTCTTAAATTTCTTTTTAATGAAAGAAGAATGAAAATATTTTTGGATATTTGATTTTTTTTTTTTGTAATTATGAAAGAAGAAGAAAAATATTTTTTTTTATTGGATTTTTGATCTTTCATTAATTTTTATTTCAAAAACAAAACTCCGGATTTGCGGATACGGCCTTTCAGCACTTTGGGAAAGAAGATTTGAAGGCTGTGCCCGCTAACCATTGAAAATGACCCAAGGTGGCTGTTCTTGCAAAAACAGCCTTCCGGCGCCCTTTTGGGGACATTCGGCTTATTTTAAACAAGAATGACATCACCCGACTTATTTGTGACAAAAATTAAAATTTTGTTGTTTTTGGGCTATTTTTTGCAAAAAAGGGAAGTTGGACCCGATGGGGGTTGCCTACGTATCTCTCGCCCTGTGGGAATCAAACTGGCGTAGTTCGGGCAGATTTGTCAAAACCAAATATATTTTGAAAATAAATATCTTTCTTTGTTTTTTCAAAAGTCCGGCAGAGTTTCAGTACTATTTGGATATTGGTTTTTTCAAAGCAAGTGATAACCCTCACTTAACCCTAACACTGCTATTTTCTTTCAACTCTCTCCCATTATTTACAAGTCGGTCAACATGCAAAGCCCAGCAAATAAATGCACAAGTAGCACATAAGATGCATCAGGATGGTCTTTTCATTTCTAGTCACCTGTCCTAGACGGACCCAACCCCTGTGTTGAGTCCCCTAAGTGAAATGCACATGATGCAAACAAACGTTCCTACTAGGGATCCGACATGAGGCTTTGTTATACTAGGTTTAAAACCTGAGTTTATTGTTCTAGACCTGGCTTATCCGAGCGGACAACTCGAGCCGGGGGGGGGGGGAGGCATACCGGGGATACAGAAGCTCCGTCGGCTTAGCAACTTATCCAAACCTCGTTCTAAATGGGATAAGACTCTAAACACAAGAGAAGTCACACAAAGTGCACCCTTCTCCATGATGTAGAAGACTCAGAGAGAGGAAGGGTTTCGTAGCAGTTTATATATACAATTCACCAAATATCAAAGCGGTAAAGCATTTAGCACATTTAGCATGAAACATATAGGAAAATCAGATAAGCCAAATATAACAGTTATTCTAAGCTCGAATTCTTGAACCCTGAACCGAAATTCTAGGTTCGTATCCTCAACAGAGTCGCCAGAGCTGTCACACCTCCTTTTTTACACACCTACCCCGAAGGATAGTGTATAAGGGAGTTTTTCCAATTGAAGTGACATTATTCGAAATGGGATTATTTAGAGATCAGAGTCGCCACTTGGGATAGGTTTGATTTTTGGTGTCCCAAGTCACCGGTTTATCTTGAATCCTAAATTGAGGAAGTTTTCGACTTTCCAAGTGAAGTCTGCGAACCAGAAATTCTGAATAAGAAATTCTGTTGACCCGGGGGAAGGTGTTAGGCACCCCCGGATCCCGTGGTTCTAGCACGGTCGCTTAAACCATTATACATGGCTTAATATCTGATTTTAATACATGTCATCCTATAGTGCAATTTTAAAACTATTTACCGCTTTTAATTAATTTTAAGGAAATTGAACATCGTTTAAAACATGTGTTTGGATCACGCCACATGAAATGCACCCAGATCCTCGACACATTTTATTCAACATTTTGGGATTTGGATTTGGGTCACATGAAATGCACACCCGAATTTAGGAAAGTAAAATTATTAAAGAACGCGCCTAAAGTGACTAACGTGTTATTAACTTTGCGGGAGGCCATGAAAATTCGCTAAATGGCACTCCCAAGTTCTAAATATTTTTAATGAAGTAATTAAAGAGGGCCACGCAATTTGTGATTTTATTTGGCGCGGCGCACCTCGTTTTATTTTTTTAAGGCCATCCTAAAAGGGACTATTATTTTCTATTAAAGATTGTCTCTAAAGGCCTAATTAATTAGCATCATTAATTAAAAGCAATCAAGGAATTAGGGCCTCAAACTCAAGTCCACACTTAAACAAGAGGAAAACCTCTTAATTCAAATGTGCTACATAACTTGGAAGGCCCAAGCTTGTACTATAAAATTAAACTAGTGACTTTAAATGGGAATTACGCCTTCAGCCTATTGGGCTTAGTAGCCAGCCCAAAGGAATGGAGATGCATTCAGCTTATAAAAGCTGCTCCACGATTGGGCTTCAGTAACAGCCCAACTTGAAGGGTAAAACTCGGTCTTCTCCTTGAGTAGTTGGGCCAAGTGTTGGGCTCAGTTTTTTTTTTGGCCCAAATAACATGAACAAAGGCAAAGGAAAATACAGTATTCACATGTGAATAAAATAATCCAGGATCTGATTATTATTGTAAAAATCTGGCATCAACTAAATAGTGATTTAGCCTATAAGATCACTGGCAAATAAATGGACAAAACTGCCTTAATTAACAGTTTTAAAATTAAAACATGAACAATTGAATATTTTTTTTTTGTTTTACAGACTTTCGAAACTCTAGGAATTAGGTGACATGATTTTAAAAACCAAAACAAGGAGTTATCCACTGAAATACAAAAGTAGCAACTAGCACAAATCACCAATTTCTCTATAACACTTGAGTCACACGGAGCTTTATACTAAATTGGAAGACCTGATTATGCTTATTTGAAGTAACAAAATTACGCACCACCACAGGGGCATTGATAATCCCCAAACCATTCCCAGATTTGAACTAATATCAACTTATACACCCTATCTAGATTACTCAAACAGAGGCAAACAAATAAGAGTATGTCCAGTCCACAGTCCATTGTTCATTTAAATACAAGCCAAAACACAAAACTATACTAAAACAATAACATGTATTAATTGGCATCTATGATTCTAGATTTAGACATCAGAAAACTGCAGCATATTTAACACCAATTCAAATTCAAACACACTCTTCATTTGCATGATTTTGAATTCTTTACATGTGCATAAAATAGTCTTCATACATAGCTCAAAGGAATACCTGGAAAATGCCACACAAAAGGTAAATCTGGGATTAGAAGATCAGCAGATGTAATCAGCAGCACACAGCAGCAATTAGACCAATTTCAAAACCAAAATAGTATCACAGCAGCCCAGGAATGAATCGCAGAGAAATAGCACCAGCAAAACAACCAAAAATGGACTTGAATGAACCAAAATAGACTCAAAATAACCCAGTAACTTCTGAAACTTCAACTACCCAAAACACAAGGCATATTCAAGCCATTTTAACCTTATTTAAGCTGGAAATTTGAATTAACAGCTTGAACTGAAATTATTCTAAGAAAACTTCAATGAAATAGTTTTTTTTGGAGTTTTAGTTTGTCTATAAAAAACTGGAGATTTTTTGGATTTTTTAATTTTTTCTCACTAAGCTTCAATTTTCAGATCTTAAACTCTCTCTAAACTTCTAAACTTTCTCAGGTTTTCCCATCTCAAACTTTTCAGATTTTTTGAACTTCAAAACTTCATAACTTGTGAAACAAGGCAAGGGGTATGCCTTTTTATAGGCAAAGTCTAGGGCAACCTTCAGATTTTCATTTACACCCTAGGTCCCTCTTTTAATTTTCAGTTTTTAGCTTATAAGTCCTTTACTTATTGGCTTGTTGCCCAAGTTACTACACCTAAATTCTTGAATTTCAAATTGGAACCCCTTCTAGAAGGCTCTAGGGGGTTCTATTTTTAGTTACTGCACTACTCTTTCATTGAACTACCTAAATTACCCTTGAATTAATCCTAAATTACTAACCAACCCCAGTAACTTGATCAAATAACCATAGTTAATCAATCACAGGGACTGGAAAGGTTCAGCTATAACCAAACATCACCAATTATAATAAGAAATCCTAAAAATTAAACTAATCAATCTGATTAATGAAAACTGGAATTTAACTTTAGTTAACACTAATATCCTAAGGCTAAAAACAGTGAATTAACAATTAACAACAAACAAGTAAAATTGGAACTAAAGTAGAATTCATATCATATAATCAACAGCAAAATCATGAATCGAAATCAAATACACAGTATATACGAAAAATCAGAGACCTAGATCGAAAAACCCTAACTCAAACAAAATAAAAGAAATACTGGAAACGAACGAACATTTATGCATTAAAGAGATATTTATGTATGCAAAGAGAAAGAAAAACAAAGAAAGAAAGAAAAAAGATTGAGAAACTTACTGTTTTAGGTTATAGATTGGACTGACCTCGAATCCCCAAATAATGTTACGTTCTTGTTCTTGCCAAGAACAAGCACATAACCTTATTTGGAACCCAATTCGAACACTAGCAATCCTTGAAAATTCGACCAGTTCTTAACAAAACCCTAGATCTAAAATTCGTACAATTATGGCTAGATTTGGGGGAAATTGATTTGGGGTTTGGGAAGAGGAGGTCGAGAAGGCCCTAGGGTGTGACTTTGGGAAAGTTTGGAGGTGGCGCCGCCGTGCACGGCGGAGACGGCGACCACTGATTCGATTATTCGAAGGATAAGGGTGATATTNCAACGGTTGCATGCGTCATCCCGGCTTTTCCTGTCCAAATTCTTTTCTTTTTATTCTGACCCTCTTTTTCCTGCCTTTTCCTTGCTTTTTTGGTTTTTCTCTCATGTTTCTCATTTTTCTTTTCTCTCCCTCTTTTCTTTTCTTTCATTCTTGCCATTGCTTTTTGCTATGGTTTCTTTCTCTCGGTTTTCTTATTTTCTTTCTTTTTTGTTTTCTTTTCCTCTCTTGTTTTTTCTTTTATTTTCTTTCCTCCCTTTTTCCTTTTTTCTTAGGGTTACGATCGAATCTTATGGATATTACCTACGTATCATGACCCCGCATGAATCAGACCAAGCGTAGTTCTTGAAGATCAGGAATAAAGTAAATAAACAAACTCTTTTTTTTATTTTGATTTGAGTTTTTTTTCTTTTTAATTTCGAAAGAAAGACTTATAAAGAATTTTTTTTCAGATTTCGATTTGTTTATTTTTTTAAAAAAAGAAGTTTTGTAAAGAAAGATTTCTTTATGTTACGTGCTTGTTCTTGCCAAGAACAAGCACATAACCTTATTTGGAACCCAATTCGAACACTGGCAATCCTTGAAAATTCGACCAGTTCTTAACAAAACCCTAGATCTAAAATTCGTACAATTATGGCTAGATTTGGGGGAAATTGGTTTGGGGTTTGGGAAGAGGGAGTCGACAAGGCCCTGGGGTGTGACTTTGGGGAAGTTTGGAGGTGGCGCCGCCGTGCACGGCGGAGGCGGCGACCACTGATTCGATTATTCGAAGGATTCGGGTAATATTTGAAGGAAACTGAGGCTGGATTCGGCATGGGGAAGATGAGAGGAAGGTATGATGTAAATTTTAGAGGGTCTGGAGACTTGTCACCGGCGGAGGCGATTACCGGCCGGCAGCGGACGGCGGAGGGTGGTGGCGCTATGCCGGCGTGTATTGGGGTGTTCTGAGAGATGGTGAGTGAGGGGGGTAGGGTAATTTGGACAGTTAAATACCCAACAACCTAGTTAGTTCCGGACCGTTGGATTGATGAGATCCAACGGTCAGGATTAGAAGGGGGAAAACGGGGTCGTTTTGGGAGGCCCTGAGGCTAGACCGGACATGGGTAATTTTGGGCTGGACCGTTTGGTGAGATTGGGTTGGGACTGAATTTTGACCGGTATAAGGGAAGGGATTGATTTGGTGCAGGGGTATTTCAATTGGGCTTGAATCACATTTGGCCCAAAACATGGGTCTTTAATAAGACCTCTATTTTTGCATTTTCTTTCTTCTTATTATTATTAATTTGTATTTTATTATTTATTTATTTTAGATTTTGTTAAATGCAAAATTAAAAATAAAAGACCTGATTTACTCTAATTTTCTAAAGTTAACTAAATCCTAATTTTAAAAAGAAAGCTAAGAAAAAATTTAAAAGTAAAAAAAAAATGCAAAAGGACTATTTTTGTTATTTTCTCTTATTTTATGTAATGTTAATTAACTAATGGCACTTAAAAAATATAAAATTGGGTCCTAAATGCAAGTATGCTATTTTTGTATTTTTTTATGAATTATCATGCACACACAAATAACAATACACACAAAAATACGCAAGTAAATCCTAAAATCAAATGATAAAAGAAAAAAAATCCTAATTTCATGAATTCTATAGGAGTAATTTAAGCGAGGCAAAAATCACGTGCTCACACCTTGGACCTGCTATTGTGCTTGTATGTTTTTTCATGAGACTCTGAAAGAGGTCTCTGAGTCTGTTTCAATAGCTTGCCTTCTCATCTCTGTGTCGAATTCGAGTTTAAAACCCCTTAGATTTGGGGGTTTCTTTGGCAAGTTTGATTTTGTGTTTGGACAGGGGTTCTACTTTGAAACTTTGAACTCTCAGACTCACTCCGAGTTTATGAACTGAATTTGAACTTTTTCTGCGTTTGTGATTTGAAACTTTCTTGCTAGTCTTTCGTAATTAGCATGACATCCTTCTTGCTTGACATGTCTATGTGTTTTATATATGAGAGCTTCTCTTTCAAAGGTTTTGCCAACTGTTAATTGATTCTGAATCCCTTTAATGTTGCTTACTTGATTGTTACTGATTTTCCCCTAAATTAAACTTTACTTTACCACTTTTCTGACTCGGTTCAATCGAACAAGGCTTTCAACTTGGTTCTTTTACTGGCTGTTTTACTGATTCCCTTTCCTTGTTTTTCACAAATCNCTTATTGCATGCTATTACCGCCCCAATCCTATCAGTCTCGGAGGCATTTAGGACTACTAATCCTAAAGGGAAGAGATATTAGGCTTGTTTATAGTTTCAAAGGCAAAACTCTAAGGCGACATACAAAAACATGTATAGCAAGTTGGGGGAAGCACATAACAAGTAAAAGGCTTAGATATACCTCCTTTGACAGAGAAGCACATAATTTAGCATGTCTTGCACATACTGTTTAGGGTCTGATTAAAACGTAAAGGTTGAGGCAGACTGATTTGTTACATAGTTCAGATAAGAAGCCCGAATCAGGCCTGCCTGCTGGTTGTAGCTAATAAATCTGATTCAGTTTATAAAATTTACCCTATGGTTTGCCTAAGTGTTGGACGAGGGTCCTATAGGCATGATATCTACCGATTTCAGAAAAAATGAAGTGAACGGGATACATACTGATTTGAGGAAAGTTGTCAGTTATTAAAGAAAGGCAAGTTTTAGCGAGAGATCATAAGTTCTGCAACTGATGGTACGTCATTATTACTGGTTTTAGACATATAAGAGAGTGAAGCGATTCAGGCTTGATTAAATGTTCCTATAGACATGCTTTCTATGCGTTATTGATTTTTAAACACTTTTTATAGACATGGGGAAATGCAGAAACCTTATGGACATGATATCTAGATGCTGAGCCTATGAACATGATATCTAATTGCAGTCGATTGATTAAGCCCTCTAAACATGATTGCCTAATGAAGAATGGATATGCGAGATTCAGAAAGACTTATAGGCGTATTTTCTATATGCACAATTCAGATTTCCGGGTAATTAAAGACGTGGTATCTATATGAGAGAATGTAGAATTCCTACAGACATGGTATCTATATGAGAAATGCAGAATTCCTATAGACATGGTATCTATATGAGAGAATGCAGAAATTCAGAAATAACCTATAGGCAGGATATATATATGAGAGTGCAGAAATTCAAAAAGTACCTATAGACGGGATATCTATATGAGAGTGCAGAAATTCAGAAAGTACCTATAGACAGGAGATCTATATGAGAGTGCAGAAATTCAGAAAGTACCTATAGGCAGGATATCTACCCTTTGCATACATTGTTATCCCTCCCTTTTTCACTAGCCATCCCCAAGAGTTTATTACAAATTATTACAGCCCAGAAAAATAAAAGAATACATCAGAAATTAAAAGTACAACCAAGGAGAGCCTGATTGAGACTTCTTGTCTGAAATATGAAGTAAACCAACTCCAATGAGATCATGATCCAAAGCCTTTCTCCCATTTGGATGTGTCAGAGTTCCCTAAGTGTCTCATATCGACTCCGGGCAGTGCTCACACCCAAATGTATCACCAGATTAAGACATAGTGCAGTGCGGAAGGGCCAGCCCTCAAGTGTCCAAGTTCAGAGGAAAATCAAGGTCCCAAGGCAAGGCACACAAGAGGGGGGCAGAACTTAGGGACTAAGAGAGAGTGCAAGTGCAGAAATAGAGTGCTGAGGGGGAAAGGGAAAGGGAAACAATTACAAATAAATACACATAGGGGTGCAGGGGAAATAGGGAAGTTGAAAGAAGCAAGAGTACGTTGTGGGCATACCCAGCAATAGGGAGTGCTAGCATACCCATAAGCCTGTTAGAACACATTGTTTAGAGGCTGGGATCCCAAAGGATCAAGTTTAATTCATGGACAATAACTTACATATTGCCATGTCTTAAACCATAGCTCAAACGCATAA
>NW_017670444.1:577131-584751 GCF_001879085.1 Nicotiana attenuata
TGGATTCTTATGTTGGTACTCAAAATATGGCTAAGATATTTTTTACACATTTTTATAAAATTAATTATTAGTATTTTTAAGTTAAAATTGCCATAATTCAATATTAGCCATTTTTAGTTTAGATCCGTCTCATATTTATAAACAATGGGATTTTATAATTTTAAATTAATAATTATAATTTTTAAATTATAAATATATATATAAAGACATTTTAGTACTTTCAATTTTGTTTTCCAGGGAATTTGTTTATTATTTTTTATAAATTAAGAGGGAAAAGAGGCTATTTAACTTATAGCCACATTTGGCTTTCTAATTTGGCCTAATTAAACCCAAGCCCCCAACCTAGATTAGACCAATCCAATACCAAGCCCAATCCAATTATCCTACCGACCCACCTACCCCATCCAATCTGGACCATTGATCATTCAGATCAACGGTCCCCGTTTAACCTACCTAAATTAAACCAAACGACCACCCAATACCCCTCATTTTTCCCTCACTACTCTCTATCTCTCTAACCTCTGGTTCTCTTCTAGAACCTTCCCACCCCCTCCTCTCCGATGAATTCTGTTCTTCTTCTCCGGTCACCCTCTAACCTAGATCTATGGTGGTTTCACCACCATCAAGCCACCTTATGGCTCCTCGCGTTTGGTTTACTGAAAGCTTCCCATGACTCGACCATGAAGGGTTATGTCCAGACCTCTGTCGATTCGAGTTCACGGCCATCTCCGCCCGTTTCCGGCAAGCTATGTCTATTTCGAAGCCTGGTTTCGACTCTTTTGCTTAGATCAAGCCTTTCTCGTCGTTTGGTTCCTCTGAAAACCCTAGTTTTGAGGTTTTTCTGATCTCTTTAGATCTGGTCCATATCCATGCTTTCCTTAAGATTTTAAGCGATTTTCCTGGCTTTCTTTCAAAAACTACTTTCAAACCATTTCTTTTCCGATCTAGGGTTTTTCTGAGAGTATTCAAAATGTTTCTCTAACTGTCTTTTTTGTGTGTATATGCCTCTATTGTGTTCTTGTATTTTTTCTTCTACCATGTCTTGTATGCTTCTTCTACGGGTGTTTCTTGTATGCTCCTTCTACTGTATTTCTTATACTGTTATTCTTGCATGCTTTTCTACTATATATTTCCTCTACTGTATTCTTGTGTTTTCTCCTACTGTATCTTCCTTTACTATGTCTTTAAGTATTTCTTATTAAGTTTCCACATACTGAGTTCTGGTTAAGCTTCTTCTAAAAAAACGTCTTAGTATGCTTCTCCTACCGTCTTATCAATTTTCCCATTATGTTTCAAATTAGTTTCTTCTACTCTATTTCCTTTGAGCTCTTCTTACGTGTTCTGCATGTTTACTTTCTATCATGTTTCTCATGAGTTTCTGTTTGCTGAAAGAAATGTGTTAGAAGTTTCAGTTCTTTTTCTGAGACCTTCTGAAAACCTGTTTCGATTTAATTGCTGCCCTTTCATCTTTGCACTCATTAATGGTGGAAACCCTAGAATTTGGGGGTTCTTCCAAGTTTGGCTATGTGATTTTGCCTGAGCTAGGGTTTTATTTTCAAAACCCCCAACTCTTCAGACCAATTTCGAGTGTCTGAACTGAGTTGGGACATCCTTGTCTTTCATACGACTCGACTTTTGCTAAACTCTCCTAAACTCTTTACACTGGATTCTTCTACTGATTTTTACAATGACACGACATCTTCTTTTCATGCTTGACATGTCTGTATGCTCTTTTATTGTGATAACTTCCCTCTAAAATGGCTTTCGAATTTCTGATTGGTTCAGACTCCCTTCTGAATAGGTCTGATTGATTTTCTTTCCTTGTTTGCTGATTTTCCCTGTGACTCGACTTGAGTTAAAAACCATTCTTAGCTTTTCTGTCTTGGTTCATTCATTACAAAATCTTTGACCTCTGATTTACTGGCTACTAATTGATTTTCTTACCTTAATTGTACAACCGCAGTATTTCAAAATTCTGTACTTGAATAAAACTTCTATGTATTTACCCCTAATTGCCTACTCTGGCACAAAGTGCTTTATTTTAATTTCTTTCCTCAATAGTAGTTTTTACCGTTTCTGAATTCCTTAATTAAGGAAGTCTTGTTGATTGATTCTTAATTGATATTCAGTTCCTTAACTGCTTTCTTGCCTTATTTCTGCCTGATTTTTCACACTATAAAGCACGACCCTTTCACAAACTCAACAGAATACACAATCTTTCTGAACTCATAACTCACACATAATAGTATTCTCTCTTCTTGTCTGCACTGTGGCCTGTTTACAAGACCTACTGCTTTTTCTCATTTCTTTCTTTGAAACTGGTATTGTCCTGATTTAAGCTTCAGCATCACAACATGTGTTTCTTTACAGTTTGTGTATTCATGTCTACTTACTGTTTCTGTAGAGTTCAATATTTAAATTAGTATGGTGACCTCTTTCTGTTTGTTTCTGCTATGAATCCCTACTCCCTACCCCCAAGTTTTAAAATCAGTGGCAATTTGTTAACTACCCGTAGAGCTTATACTAATGACTTTTTGCAATCAGTTATTCCTCCGTCCCTGGATTAATAGATATCATGCCTATAGGCCCTGTTTAACATACAAATAGTTAGATAATTAATCAACTGTCAGTTTTCGACAACTACATCTAAGCAGGACTAATTTGGACTCCCTATCTGGGAAATATGTGGTAAATCAATTCTTCCTACGCTAATTTTAATTAATGACCTAAACAGTATGTGTAAGACATGCTAAACAATTCGTTTCTTTAAGTGAGGAGGCCTACTTGAGCCTTTAATTGTTCTTATTTCCCCATTAACTGCTTTATGTGTTTTGTTTGTCGCCCTAGAATTTTATCCTTTTAAAACCCCTCAAAAGCCAAGCTCCCTCCCTTCTAGGATTAGCAGTCCTAAACGCCTCTGGGACTGATAGGTCGGACGGGTACTAGCATGCAGTAGGTAACGATACCATTCCGCGCTTAAATACCTTAACGGGGTGGGAAGGATAGACATGGAGATTATGATCACATGATGACGCTATGCGTACGATTGATTACCGGTGTTGTGTGGATGATCCATGTGTTTTACAAACCTGGGACCCCCTTTCCTTTATGTGACTTTGTTTAATATCAATAAAATTATGTCTTTTCAACTACCCAAAACCCCTCTTTAATTTTACTGCATTATTCCTTTTTCCCCTAAATTTTTCTTCCTTGTTTATTCAATGTCTTGATTAATTTTCTGCATTTAGACCCTCCCTCAAACAAATTGTAGATCATCTAGACCTTGATTCCAACATACTTGTTACGTATCTATTTGTAACCCTTATGTGTGAAGTTATTTGTATACTTATTTGCATTAAAGTCACAACATAGCATGGCCGGGAACCACACTAGTGGATCTTGAGGGGTGCCTAACACCTTCCCCTCGAGATAATTTCTAGCCCTTACCCGAACTCTGGTTTTCAAACTCAAAACTCTCAGTGTCCTAATGCACTTAATCATTAGGTGGCGACTCTTCAATTCCAAAAACCCAATTCCCACACGGGAATAGAGTTGTCTTCTCAAATGTCGTACAGCCGATTTCGCGAGAAAAAGGGGGCATCGACAATCACACCATTCACTGTGTACTCAAGAAACTCATTCACTGAAAGAGAACTCCCTTGCAACCCAAGGGGACTGGACTAGGATTCACATTAAATCCGAACCAGTATAAAAATTCCAGTGTCTTTAATTCCTGCATTTGATTTCTGCATCTTAAATTCTATCATTACTGTTATCAAGTTATTATATCTAGTCGACTAATTAGAAAACTAGTCAACTGGTAGCAATTAATATTAAAAATAAGCAATCCCCTCCCCTTCCCTCCCCCCCCCCCTCTTGTACTTTCAATTGGTATCAGAGTAAGGCTCATATTTTTCTTTTGCTCAACAGCTTGTGAGAAAAGATCATGGCAAATCAAGTTATCATAGGAGCACTCTTCCAAGAAGGAACTTCACAAGTAAGGCCACCATACTTCAATGGACAACATTTCTCCCACTAGAAAGTGCGTATGGAAATATATGCAAAGGCTTATGATGTTAAAGTCTGGAGAGTTATCAAAAAGGGGAACTATCTCGTGCCGGCTGTCGCTCAACCACTTGTTGATCCCAAAGATATAGATTCATATACAGATGAGAAAATGGCAGTTGTACAAGTCAACAATAAGGCGAGAAATTTGCTCTACAATGCTATAAGTGGTGAAGAGTATCAGAAAATCTCCAGTTGTGATACAGCCAAAGAGATGTGGGATAAGCTTGAAGTTACATACGAAGGAACCAGCAAAGTAAAGGAAACACATATCAACATGTTGGTTCATGATTATCAACTCTTTCAGATGAAAGAAAGAGAATCTATTGAAGAGATGTTTGACAGATTCAGCAAAATCGTTAGCGATCTAAAAGCTTTTGGCAAACCATACTCAAGTGGTGATCAAGTTAGAAAGATTCTTAGAAGCCTACCCACTACTTGGCAGACCAAAGTAGTCACACTTGAATACAGGATCTGAATAAGCTATCATATGATGAACTTCGAGGAGAACTCATAGCTTTCGAGAAAACACATCTCAAGAAAACAAACCAAGAAGAACAGAAGAAAACTGCTGCATTCAAGGCCACAACTGAAATAGCTGAAAATGATATCGATGATGATCCTGATGCTCTTCAAGAAGAAATTGCTATGATGTCAAGAAACATGGATAGTTTAATGAGAAGATTCAGGAATACGAGAAAAGGAAGGATTCCACCTAGGCGATCCAGGCAATATAACGAACAAGATACGAATGATGGAAAAAGCTATGAGTGTGGAAGATTTCGACATGTTCAAGCTGAGTGTCCAGATCTAAAAAGAAAAATCTCCAAAGGTTTCGACAAGAACAAATCATTTGGAAGCTGGAGTGATGAAGACAGTTCAGAACACGAAGAAATAGCAAATCTTTGCTTCATGAAAATTCTGAAAAACGACATGAACAAACTTTCAGGATGCTGGACAGATGAGGACACTTCAGACGATGAATGCAAAGATAATAATGAGAACTGTTTCATGGCACGAGGTGAAACAAGCGAGGTAAGGTCTTATAACTGTGAAAGATGTAATGAATTGCAGGATATTCTTGATCTTACTTTGAAAGAGTCTCAAAAAATTATGAATGAACTAAAGAGACTCAACAAAGAAGTAAAAGACTGGAAGCTCAAGCATGAAGTATGTGAAATCGAAAAAGAAGTACTTCAAGAAGAGTTTGAGGAATTGCAAATGCAACTCAATGGCATGCGCAAATCCACCAGTCATAGTTCTATCAGATCAAACCATGCGACTTACAAGTCAACTGGAGAAGGACCAGCCAGAACAGAGTCCACTAGTACTAACACTAATGAAAGATCCGAAAATGGATCAGGAGTTACATGTCACTACTACAATAAAAGTGGACATAGATATTCCTTTTATTGATTTCGTAAGTCAAATATTTCAGGATGGATTTGGAAACCTAAAAACAATTCTGAACCTAGTAATACTAACCAACCAGGACCCAAGCAAGCTTGGGTACCTAAAAGAAAGTAATAACTATATTTTGCAGGAACACCATAGGAGAAGTCGCAAAAGAAAATGGTACTTAGATAGTGCGTGTTCCAGCCACATGACAGGTGATAAAAACCTATTTAAGAAAGTTACAAAAATAGATGGAGGAAGCATTAAGTTTGGCGATGATTCAAAAGGAAAATTAGTCGGTACCGGAATAGTTCCCTTCAATAACAACTGCGATATCACTGAGGTTTATCTCATTGATGGACTTAACTACAATCTTCTGAGTATAAGTCAGCTATGCGACTCAGGGTATGTGTTGGCCCAAGTTTAGGTGAAGTTTTGAAGAATGACAAATGAACTCAGTCATGGACCAGGTCCATCATGTGAGGCACAGTATTTATCAACCTAGACACGTGAGATACACGTGAAGGAGATAAGTCTCAGTGATCAAGCAGCAATATCTCCTGAACTAATCGAAAAGGTTGCATATTGGATGAGGAGAGAAAGTCTTCTCATGGGAAGAGGACACAATCCGAATAAAGGATAGGGTTGGAGTTTGTATTGTTCAAGGACTCAACTTCGATGGAAGATCAGCAATTGAGTCTCAATCAAACTCTGATTACTAACTCATTAAATAACAGTGATTTTTCTTTTTTACAGGGATTGCACATACGCAGAAGTGAAACTAAATTGAGAGCAAAAGAGCAAGGCAATTTTGCAAGCAATTTATGTGAGATTTAAGTGTGTGCTCCTGAAGCTACTTGAACGAGATAGAAGAATCAATTCCATTGTGTCTTTATTTATTTCTAGTTCAATTGTAGTAGGTGATTTAAAGTTGTACCTTTCCAGCTTTCATAGAAGCAATTGTATTAGGTACTTTGAGTATTCAAGTTAGATTTAACTTGAAGGTGTTGCAACAGTTGAGGTTGTGTGCTACAGGTGAGATTAGAGTTAATCCTTAGGTTTACAAGAGTTTTGTAAATGTTGTTTTGGCTCAGTGATTTTAGTGGAAGTTTGGGAAAATCCTACTAAGTAGTAGGTCGTGGTTTTTTCACCTTTTGAGCCAGGTGTTTTTCACGTAAAAATCTTTGTGTTCTTTATTTTATGTACTCTTGATTCCGCAAACAGTAGCAGTAAGTATACCTAGAAGAACCAGGTTCTTCTGAAGCGAAAATTGGGTACCACACAAATTACCCCCCCCCCCTTGTGTGGTATTGACGTTAAGAACATCAATTGGTATCAGAGCAGGTTATCCTTGAAGAGGCTAACACCTTAGGAGAAGATCAACATGAGTGCACCACCTGGGAACTGGGAAGGGCAATCCACTGCTAGGCCTCCACTTTTCAATGGTCAGTACTATTCTTGGTGTAAGAACAGGATGAGAGATCACATCATAGGGGAAGACTATGAACTCTGGGACATAGTCACTGATGGTCCCCTAGCAACCACAAAGAAGAATGCTGGAGGAGTTAATGTGCCAAAGACAAGGGCTGACTGCACTGCTGAAGACCTGAGGAAGTGGGAGAAAAATGCTAAAGCCAAGAAATGGCTTGTGTGTGGACTAGGTCCTGATGAGTACAGCAGAATGAAAAGTTATACCACAGCTAAGGAAATCTGGGACACCTTGCAAGTGGCTCATGAAGAAACACCTCAAGTAAAGAGGTCAAGAGGAACACTGTTGTATTCTCAATATGAGAACTTTACTATGAAGGAAGGAGAAACAATTCAAGAAATGTATACTAAGTTCACTACACTGACAAATGAACTTAAATCTCTTGGAAGGATTATTCTTGAAGAAGACAAGGTTGAGAAAATTCTGACAAGGGTTCTGCCAGTCACATGGGAAAGCAAAATCACTGCCATTCAGGAATCCAAGAATATTGCTACTCTCAGACTGGATGAACTGATTGGAAATCTTACTGCGTATGAAATGAGAAGGCAAACCATGAAGATGGATACACCCAAGAAGGAGAGAAGCTTAGCTCTCAGAATTGCTGAAGGTTCGGATCTGGAAGATGATGAGATGGCTATGATCGACTAGAGATTTCAAAAAGTACCTGATGA